>NC_046968.1:31097272-31187272 GCF_009769545.1 Cyclopterus lumpus
ACTAAGAACATGAAGGATGAGACTACAAACATGAAGACTACAAACATGAAGACTAAGAACATGAAGGATGAGACTACGAACATGAAGACTAAGAACATGAAGGATGAGACTACAAACATGAAGACTACAAACATGAAGACTAAGAACATGAAGGATGAGACTACAAACATGAAGACTACAAACATGAAGGATGAGACTACAAACATGAAGACTACAAACATGAAGGATGAGACTACAAACATGAAGACTACAAACATGAAGGATGAGACTACAAACATGAAGACTATAAACATGAAGACTACGAACATGAAGACTAAGAACATGAAGGATGAGACTACAAACATGAAGACTACAAACATGAAGGATGAGACTACAAACATGAAGGATGAGACTACAAACATGAAGGATGAGACTACAAACATGAAGACTACAAACATGAAGGATGAGACTACAAACATGAAGACTACAAACATGAAGACTAAGAACATGAAGGATGAGACTACAAACATGAAGACTACAAACATGAAGGATGAGACTACAAACATGAAGACTACAAACATGAAGACTAAGAACATGAAGGATGAGACTACAAACATGAATACTACAAACATGAAGACTACAAACATGAAGACTAAGAACATGAAGGATGAGACTACGAACATGAAGACTACAAACATGAAGGATGAGACTACAAACATGAAGACTACAAACATGAAGACTAAGAACATGAAGGATGAGACTACAAACATGAAGACTACAAACATGAAGGATGAGACTACAAACATGAAGACTACAAACATGAAGACTACAAACATGAAGGATGAGACTACAAACATGAAGACTACGAACATGAAGACTAAGAACATGAAGGATGAGACTACAAACATGAAGGATGAGACTACAAACATGAAGACTACAAACATGAAGACTAAGAACATGAAGGATGAGACTACGAACATGAAGACTAAGAACATGAAGGATGAGACTACGAACATGAAGACTACAAACATGAAGGATGAGACTACGAACATGAAGACTACAAACATGAAGACTAAGAACATGAAGGATGAGACTACAAACATGAAGACTACAAACATGAAGACTACAAACATGAAGGATGAGACTACAAACATGAAGACTACAAACATGAAGACTAAGAACATGAAGGATGAGACTACGAACATGAAGACTAAGAACATGAAGGATGAGACTACAAACATGAAGACTACAAACATGAAGGATGAGACTACAAACATGAAGACTACAAACATGAAGACTAAGAACATGAAGGATGAGACTACGAACATGAAGACTAAGAACATGAAGGATGAGACTACAAACATGAAGACTACAAACATGAAGGATGAGACTACAAACATGAAGACTACAAACATGAAGACTAAGAACATGAAGGATGAGACTACAAACATGAAGACTACAAACATGAAGGATGAGACTACAAACATGAAGACTACGAACATGAAGACTAAGAACATGAAGGATGAGACTACAAACATGAAGACTACAAACATGAAGACTAAGAACATGAAGGATGAGACTACAAACATGAAGACTACAAACATGAAGACTACAAACATGAAGGATGAGACTACAAACATGAAGACTATAAACATGAAGACTACAAACATGAAGACTAAGAACATGAAGGATGAGACTACGAACATGAAGACTAAGAACATGAAGGATGAGACTACAAACATGAAGACTACAAACATGAAGGATGAGACTACAAACATGAAGACTACAAACATGAAGGATGAGACTACAAACATGAAGACTACAAACATGAAGACTACAAACATGAAGGATGAGACTACAAACATGAAGACTACGAACATGAAGACTAAGAACATGAAGGATGAGACTACAAACATGAA
Organism: Cyclopterus lumpus; assembly: GCF_009769545.1. Lineage (NCBI taxonomy): Eukaryota > Metazoa > Chordata > Actinopteri > Perciformes > Cyclopteridae > Cyclopterus > Cyclopterus lumpus. Next base: position 31,099,171 of record NC_046968.1, read on the forward strand.
GACTACAAACATGAAGACTACAAACATGAAGGATGAGACTACAAACATGAAGACTACGAACATGAAGACTAAGAACATGAAGGATGAGACTACAAACATGAAGACTACAAACATGAAGGATGAGACTACGAACATGAAGACTAAGAACATGAAGGATGAGACTACGAACATGAAGAATACAAACATGAAGGATGAGACTACGAACATGAAGACTACAAACATGAAGACTAAGAACATGAAGGATGAGACTACAAACATGAAGACTAAGAACATGAAGGATGAGACTACGAACATGGAGACTACGAACATGAAGACTACGAACATGAAGGATGAGACTACGAACATGAAGACTACGAACATGAAGACTACGAACATGAAGACTAAGAACATGAAGACTAAGAACATGAAGGATGAGACTACGAACATGAAGACTACGAACATGAAGGATGAGACTACGAACATGAAGACTAAGAACATGAAGGATGAGACTACGAACATGAAGACTATGAACATGAAGGATGAGACTACGAACATGAAGACTAAGAACATGAAGACTAAGAACATGAAGGATGAGACTACGAACATGAAGACTACGAACATGAAGGATGAGAATGCAAACATGAAGGATGAGACTACAAACATGAAGACTACAAACATGAAGGATGAGAATGCAAACATGAAGACTACGAACATGAAGGATGAGACTACAAACATGAAGGATGAGACTACAAACATGAAGGACGAGACTACAAACATGAAGACTACGAACATGAACGATGAGACTACAAACATGAAGACTACGAACATGAAGGATGAGACTACAAACATGAAGGATGAGACTACAAACATGAAGACTACAAACATGAAGGATGAGACTACGAACATGAAGACTACGAACATGAAGGATGAGACTACGAACAAGAAGACTACAAACATGATGTAGGACATCGTTACCTTTGCCACGTCTCTGCGTCCGACTGTGAGCGAAGCCGCCGCGTTCTTCTGACACGTTTCCTGGATGTCGTTCATGTTCAGACTGAGCAGGCACAAAGACATTTAAAAACTAATCAGAGAAACATATAAAGCATACATGTCAACCATCTAAAAATCACCACACTAATTATTTTGTATTTTATTTTGGAGGACAGAGCATCCTCCCTGTCGTAAGCTGAAGGTTCTGCCCTGAACCTTTGAGCCCAGGGTTCCACCTGTCAGGCTGTCCTTGAACATAAATAGATTCATGACCTTTGACCTGGAGGAGCTGGTGGTCTTGATGAGGACCAGGTGTTATTCAGAAATGTGGTGACGTCTTAAATAACTTTTTCAGATTTGACAGGGTTTTTAACTCGGAGGTGAATTCTGATCCTGAAGGAGACCCTGATGTTTGTGAAGGAGACCCTGATGCCTGAGGCAGTGGACCCTGATGTTCGTGAAGGAGACCCTGATGTTTGTGAAGGAGACCCTGATGCCTGAGGCAGTGGACCCTGATGTTCGTGAAGGAGACCCTGATGTTTGTGAAGGAGACCCTGATGCCTGAGGCAGTGGACCCTGATGTTCGTGAAGGAGACCCTGATGTTTGTGAAGGAGACCCTGATGCCTGAGGCAGTGGACCCTGATGTTTGTGAAGGAGACCCTGATATCTGAGGTGCTGGTCTCCTTCAGCTTGTCCTGCTTGTGTCTCTCACATGTAACTGTCTCCCAGAGCTTTGTGGACGGGCAGCAGACACGAGATTTCCTGGACGATCACTTTTCCTGCCAGTTTGATGGGACGGTTTCCGTAGTCCACTCCCTCTCGCTTTGTCTTAAACCGGCGAGATTTCTGATGGACAGAGAGACAGACGGACGGAGAGAGAGACAAGCAGACAGACAAGAGGAGGAGGGAGACAGCAGGCCAAAGAGAGACAAAGCACCACCTGATTAAAAGTGGTGTGGATGACTAATTACTGTAAGAGAGTTCACACAGCGAGACACCGACTGATGGACGGACCAATGTCCACCTGCTCATTGGGGTTCACCGAAAAACTAAGACCTAAAACTATGACCTAAAGCTAAGTCCTAAAACTAAGACTTAAAGCTAAGTCCTAAAACTAAGACCTAAAACTAAGACCTAAAACTATGTCCTAAAGCTAAGTCCTAAAACTATGACCTAAAGCTAAGTCCTAAAACTAAGACTTAAAGCTAAGTCCTAAAACTAAGACCTAAAACTAAGACCTAAAACTATGTCCTAAAGCTAAGTCCTAAAACTAAGACCTAAAGCTAAGTCCTAAAACTAAGACCTAAAGCTAAGTCCTAAAACTATGTCCTAAAACTAAGACCTAAAGCTAAGTCCTAAAACTAAGACCTAAAGCTAAGTCCTAAAACTAAGACCTAAAACTAAGTCCTAAAAATAAGACCTAAAACTATGTCCTAAAGCTAAGTCCTAAAACTAAGACCTAAAGCTAAGTCCTAAAACTAAGACCTAAAGCTAAGTCCTAAAACTAAGACCTAAAACTAAGACCTAAAGCTAAGTCCTAAAACTAAGACCTAAAGCTAAGTCCTAAAACTAAGACCTAAAGCTAAGTCCTAAAACTAAGACCTAAAACTATGACCTCAAACTATGTCCTAAAACTAAGTCCTAAAACTATGACCTAAAACTATGTCCTAAAACTAAGACCTAAAGCTAAGTCCTAAAAATAAGTCCTAAAACTAAGACCTAAAGCTAAGTCCTAAAAATAAGACCTAAAACTAAGACCTAAAGCTAAGTCCTAAAAATAAGACCTAAAACTAAGACCTAAAGCTAAGTCCTAAAACTAAGACCTAAAACTAAGACCTAAAACTAAGACCTAAAGCTAAGTCCTAAAAATAAGACCTAAAACTAAGACCTAAAGCTAAGTCCTAAAAATAAGACCTAAAGCCTAAAGCTAAGTCCTAAAACCTAAAACTATGACCTAAAACCTAAAACTAAGACCTACATCTATGACCTAAAGCTAAGAGACCTAAAACTATGACCTAAAGCTAAGTCCTAAAAATAAGACCTAAAGCTAAGTCCTAAAAATAAGACCTAAAACTAAGACCTAAAGCCTAAAGCTAAGTCCTAAAACCTAAAACTATGACCTAAAACCTAAAACTAAGACCTAAAACTAAGACCTAAATCTATGACCTAAAGCTAAGAGACCTAAAACTATGACCTAAAGCTAAGTCCTAAAACTAAGACCTAAAACTATGACCTAAAGCTAAGTCCTAAAACTAAGACCTAAAACTATGACCTAAAACTAAGACCTAAAGCTAAGTCCTAAAACTAAGACCTAAAACTGTCCTAAAACTAAGACCTAAAACTACTCTCTAATGACTCTTACTGATAGCACTTTGTAGTTTAACACTTTAGTAGCACTTAAAAGTCTCTTACTGATAGTACTCTGTAGGTTAACGTCATTGAAGAAATGTTACCTTCTTGATTCTTGTTGTTCTGAGTTTGGACTCATGGTTTAATGCACTTATTGTAAGTCGCTTTGGATAAAAGCGTCAGCTAAATGACATGAAATGTAATGTAATGTAATGTAATGTAAACCTGACTGCGTCCTCAGTGGACTATGATTGGTTTGTCTCTGGGAGCTCGCCGTGTGAAACATGGTTAGTCTTCAGTTCATTCACAAACTTCCATGTAGCCCCAACAGCCAAATTATCATGATACATAAACAGGTTTAAAATGAATAAACAACAGAGCTGCTGGCAGTAAACGTGAGTGAACATTAGAAGGTTAAGATGTAACGCAGACAGGAAGTCAGGCAGCAGACAGGAAGTCAGGAAGTCAGGCAGCAGACAAGAAGACAGGCAGCAGACAGGAAGTCAGGCAGCAGACAAGAAGTCAGGCAGCGGACAAGAAGTCAGGGAGCAGTAAGGAAGACAGGCAGCAGACAGGAAGACAGGCAGCAGACAAGAAGTCAGGCAGCAGACAAGAAGTCAGGCAGCAGACAAGAAGTCAGGGAGCAGTAAGGAAGACAGGCAGCAGACAGGAAGTCAGGAAGTCAGGCAGCAGACAGGAAGACAGGCAGCAGACAAGAAGTCAGGCAGCAGACAAGAAGTCAGGGAGCAGTAAGGAAGACAGGCAGCAGACAGGAAGTCAGGAAGTCAGGCAGCAGACAGGAAGACAGGCAGCAGACAAGAAGTCAGGCAGCAGACAAGAAGTCAGGGAGCAGTAAGGAAGACAGGCAGCAGACAGGAAGTCAGGAAGTCAGGCAGCAGACAAGAAGACAGGCAGCAGACAGGAAGTCAGGAAGTTAGGAAGCAGTCAAGAACACAGGCAGCAGACAGGAAGTCAGGAAGTTAGGCAGCAGACAGGAAGACAGGCAGCAGACAGGAAGTCCGGCAGCAGACAAGAAGTCAGGCATCAGTCAATAAGTCAGGCAGCAGGAATGAAGACAGGCAGCAGTCAGGAAGTCAGGCATCAGTCAAGAAGTCAGGCAGCAGACAGGAAGTCAGGCATCAGTCAAGAAGTCAGGCAGCAGGAATGAAGACAGGCAGCAGTCAGGAAGTCAGGCAGCAGACAGGAAGTCAGGCATCAGTCAAGAAGTCAGGCAGCAGACAGGAAGTCAGGCATCAGTCAAGAAGTCAGGCAGCAGGAATGAAGACAGGCAGCAGTCAGGAAGTCAGGCAGCAGACAGGAAGTCAGGCATCAGTCAAGAAGTCAGGCAGCAGACAGGAAGTCAGGCAGCAGAAAGGAAGACAGGCAGCAGTCAGGAAGTCAGGCATCAGTCAAGAAGTCAGGCAGCAGGAATGAAGACAGGCAGCAGTCAGGAAGTCAGGCAGCAGACAGGAAGTCAGGCATCAGTCAAGAAGTCAGGCAGCAGACAGGAAGTCAGGCAGCAGACAGGAAGTCAGGCACCAGAAAGGAAGTCAAGCAGCAGAAAGGAAGTCAGGCAGCAGACAGGAAGTCAGGCATCAGTCAAGAAGTCAGGCAGCAGGAATGAAGACAGGCAGCAGTCAGGCATCAGTCAAGAAGTCAGGCAGCAGGAATGAAGACAGGCAGCAGACAGGAAGTCAGGCATCAGTCAAGAAGTCAGGCAGCAGACAGGAAGTCAGGCACCAGAAAGGAAGTCAGGCAGCAGACAGGAAGTCAGGCAGCAGACAGGAAGTCAGGCACCAGAAAGGAAGTCAGGCAGCAGACAGGAAGTCAGGCAGCAGAAAGGAAGTCAGGCAGCAGACAGGAAGTCAGGCACCAGAAAGGAAGTCAGGCAGCAGAAAGGAAGTCAGGCAGCAGACAGGAAGTCAGGCACCAGAAAGGAAGTCAGGCAGCAGAAAGGAAGTCAGGCAGCAGACTCGTCTGTTCTGAATCTGAACGTTTGTCACTGTGAGAACCACATAGACTAAGCTAAAAGTAACTGCTAATGCTATTCACTGTGATAAATGCTACTCGACACTAGAATCAACTAAACCAGATGTTGTATTTTAATAAAGATCATTATTATAGAATCAGACCAAACAACTAAACCAGATGTTTAATTGAATAAAGATATGTAGGATAGATTCATGACACAGCAGAGGACCAACTACCAGGAACCCATTGGAGGTAAATTGGTGCACAGCCTTTATTCCCAATGGGAAAGCTCAGAAAAAACTATTTCACTCCAAAGAACATGACGTCAAAAATCCTCCCCAATTCCTTCTAATAGTTTGACTTTTGTCAACGTTGGTTTGATGATCTGATGAACTAGAAACCAGTGAAGGCTGAACTCAATAAACCAAATAAATTCAGATTCAGAACACATGATGTCACTTCGTTAGCTCTCAGTCTGTTAACACCATGAGTGGTCTGGAGGAGAGACGGCAGGAAAGAGGGACAGAGATCAGTACCGGCCAATCACAGAGGGTTTGGACAGACCAGCGGCGGGAGGCAGAGATTGGGGGCTTCTGATTGGAGGAGAATAGGAAGGCACATAAAATATATATATATATATATATATATATATATATATATATATATATATATATATATATATATATATATATATATATATATATATATGTATAATATATATATATATACACATATTAATATATGTATAATATATATATATATATATATATATACATACACATATATATATATATATATATATATATATATATATACATACACATATATATATATATATATATATATGTCTCACCCGTTCTTTATAGTAGAAGGAGGAGATGGACACGGTGTCTTTGTCGGAGCGAGTTGGGCTGCCGCTGTACAAACGCAGGGTGCTCTGAGACTCTGAACGCATCTTCATCGGAGTCAACACTCCGCTGTGATAGGCCGACAGAGCTGACAGGGACCTGGACACATTAAACACACACACAGTTTAACCTAGCTTAGCAAAAAAGACTGGAAGCAGGGGGAAAACTGTTAGCCTAGCTTAGCACAAAGACTGGAAGCAGGGGGAAACTGTTAGCCTAGCTTAGCACAAAGACTGGAAGTAGGGGGAAACTGTTAGCCTAGCTTAGCACAAAGACTGGAAGTAGGGGGAAACTGTTAGCCTAGCTCCTTTCTGCAGGTTTTGAGGAACTTGTTGTACAAACTCGTTCTTGAGAATGTACTATCCCTTTAATACACAGCGTTTGGACAAATGTGCTCACTTCCTGTAGCTTCGCAATAAAAGCTCATCAGTGAAAGACACTGATGTTGATTAAAAACACCTGTGTGTGCATTTACCTAGGAGTGGGCTCAGTGGGCGGGACAGAGCGGTGCATGGTGATTGGTCGGGTGAAGTAAACCAGACAGCCGGCGCCACAGAAACGAGCGCCAGAGGTCCGAGGGAACGGGATGTTGGCGTCCTGAAAAGAGCAAAAAAACAACTTTCCTTTATTATTCATTAATCCTGACGCTTCGTGTCTCTACTTTACATGGTGACTCGGTTCAAGTCTCTACTTTACATGGTGACTCGGTTTGTCTCTACTTTACATGGTGACTCGGTTTGTCTCTACTTTACATGGTGACTCGGTTCAAGTCTCTACTTTACATGGTGACTCGGTTTGTCTCTACTTTACATGGTGACTCGGTTCAAGTCTCTACTTTACATGGTGACTCGGTTTGTGTCTCTACTTTACATGGTGACTTGGTTTGTCTCTACTTTACATGGTGACTCGGTTTGTGTCTCTACTTTACATGGTGACTCAGTTTGTGTCTACTTTACATGGTGACTCGGTTTGTGTCTCTACTTTACATGGTGACTCGGTTCGTGTCTCTACTTTACATGGTAACTCGGTTTGTGTCTCTACTTTACATGGTGACTCTGTTTGTGTCTCTACTTTACATGGTGACTCTGTTTGTGTCTCTACTTTACATGGTGACTCTGTTTGTGTCTCTACTTTACATGGTGACTCAGTTTGTGTCTCTACTTTACATGGTGACTTGGTTTGTCTCTACTTTACATGGTGACTCGGTTTGTGTCTCTACTTTACATGGTGACTCGGTTTGTCTCTACTTTACATGGTGACTCAGTTTGTGTCTCTACTTTACATGGTGACTCTGTTTGTGTCTCTACTTTACATGGTGACTCGGTTCAAGTCTCTACTTTACATGGTGACTCGGTTCAAGTCTCTACTTTACATGGTGACTCGGTTTGTCTCTACTTTACATGGTGACTCGGTTTGTGTCTATACTTTACATGGTGACTCGGTTTGTGTCTCTACTTTACATGGTGACTCGCTTCGTGTCTCTACTTTACATGGTGACTCGCTTTGTGTCTCTACTTTACATGGTGACTCTGTGTCTCTACTTTACATGGTGACTCGGTTTGTGTCTCTACTTTACATGGTGACTCGCTTCGTGTCTCTACTTTACATGGTGACTCGCTTTGTGTCTCTACTTTACATGGTGACTCTGTGTCTCTACTTTACATGGTGACTCGGTTCAAGCCTCTACTTTACATGGTGACTCGGTTTGTCTCTACTTTACATGGTGACTCGGTTTGTGTCTTTACTTTACATGGTGACTCGGTTTGTGTCTCTACTTTACATGGTGACTCGGTTTGTGTCTCTACTTTACATGGTGACTCGGTTTGTGTCTCTACTTTACATGGTGACTCGGTTTGCTACTTTACATGGTGACTCGGTTTGTGTCTTTACTTTACATGGTGACTCGGTTTGTGTCTCTACTTTACATGGTGACTCGGTTTGTGTCTCTACTTTACATGGTGACTCTGTTTGTGTCTCTACTTTACATGGTGACTCAGTTTGTGTCTCTACTTTACATGGTGACTTGGTTTGTCTCTACTTTACATGGTGACTCGGTTTGTGTCTCTACTTTACATGGTGACTCGGTTTGTCTCTACTTTACATGGTGACTCAGTTTGTGTCTCTACTTTACATGGTGACTCGGTTTGTCTCTACTTTACATGGTGACTCAGTTTGTGTCTCTACTTTACATGGTGACTCGGTTCAAGTCTCTACTTTACATGGTGACTCGGTTTGTCTCTACTTTACATGGTGACTCGGTTTGTGTCTCTACTTTACATGGTGACTCGGTTTGTGTCTCTACTTTACATGGTGACTCGGTTTGTCTCTATTTTACATGGTGACTCGGTTTGTGTCTCTACTTTACATGGTGACTCGCTTCGTGTCTCTACTTTACATGGTGACTCTGTTTGTGTCTCTACTTTACATGGTGACTCTGTTTGTGTCTCTACTTTACATGGTGACTCGGTTCAAGCCTCTACTTTACATGGTGACTCGGTTTGTCTCTACTTTACATGGTGACTCGGTTTGTCTCTACTTTACATGGTGACTCAGTTTGTGTCTCTACTTTACATGGTGACTCAGTTTGTGTCTCTACTTTACATGGTGACTCTGTTTGTGTCTCTACTTTACATGGTGACTCAGTTTGTGTCTCTACTTTACATGGTGACTCTGTTTGTGTCTCTACTTTACATGGTGACTCGGTTCAAGCCTCTACTTTACATGGTGACTCGGTTTGTCTCTACTTTACATGGTGACTCGGTTTGTGTCTACTTTACATGGTGACTTAGTTCAAGCCTCTACTTTACATGGTGACTCGGTTTGTCTCTACTTTACATGGTGACTCTGTTTGTGTCTCTACTTTACATGGTGACTCAGTTTGTCTCTACTTTACATGGTGACTCAGTTTGTGTCTCTACTTTACATGGTGACTCGGTTTGTGTCTCTACTTTACATGGTGACTTGGTTTGTCTCTACTTTACATGGTGACTTGGTTCGTGTCTCTACTTTACATGGTGACTCAGTTTGTCTCTACTTTACATGGTGACTCAGTTTGTGTCTCTACTTTACATGGTGACTCAGTTTGTGTCTCTACTTTACATGGTGACTCGGTTCAAGTCTCTACTTTACATGGTGACTCGGTTCAAGTCTCTACTTTACATGGTGACTCGGTTTGTCTCTACTTTACATGGTGACTCGGTTTGTGTCTATACTTTACATGGTGACTCGGTTTGTGTCTACTTTACATGGTGACTCAGTTTGTGTCTCTACTTTACATGGTGACTCGGTTTGTCTCTACTTTACATGGTGACTCGGTTTGTCTCTACTTTACATGGTGACTCAGTTTGTGTCTCTACTTTACATGGTGACTCGGTTTGTCTCTACTTTACATGGTGACTCTGTTTGTGTCTCTACTTTACATGGTGACTCTGTTTGTGTCTCTACTTTACATGGTGACTCGGTTTGTCTCTACTTTACATGGTGACTCGGTTTGTCTCTACTTTACATGGTGACTCTGTTTGTGTCTCTACTTTACATGGTGACTCTGTTTGTGTCTCTACTTTACATGGTGACTCGGTTCAAGTCTCTACTTTACATGGTGACTCGGTTTGTCTCTACTTTACATGGTGACTCAGTTTGTGTCTCTACTTTACATGGTGACTCGGTTTGTCTCTACTTTACATGGTGACTCGGTTTGTGTCTCTACTTTACATGGTGACTCGGTTTGTGTCTCTACTTTACATGGTGACTCGGTTTGTCTCTACTTTACATGGTGACTCAGTTTGTGTCTCTACTTTAAACGAACTGAGTCACGATGTAACCGGCTCCTGAGGGTCTCAAGGTCTCGGTTCCTTTGGGTGTCAAGGTCTCGGGGTCTGTTACCTGATAGGAGCCGTAAGTGTTGGTGACCCGAGGGAACGCCTGTAGGGCTGGAGCGACGGGGTTGGACAGGACGAAGGGGCCGGAGACTGGACCGTCCTCCTGTGTCTGACAGGGGAAAGACGTTATGAAGAGAGAACCTCTGAAGGTCGTGTCCTTGTCCTGAGCCTCATGGCCAGCATGTTCTCACCATTTCCGACTCCAGACAGGACACCAGCTGCCGGACACACGGCTCCAGGCAGTTCTGGTTCCTCTTCACCTTCTGAAGAGACGTGTCGGTCAGGATCTGAACAGAAGCACAAAGAGTCAATTTGTCTTCATGTCTCATTAAAATCTCTTTAAATAGAAATAAATAAAGAACAAGTGCGATCAATGAAACCGGTGCGTTCAGGAGCGTCGGTACCTTCTGGATCTTGGTCTTGGTGGCGGACGGGATGGTTGTAGGCGAGACGAACTGGAAGGTCGGTGCTGCATTGTTGGGATACTGAGCGGGAAACTTGACCACCAGGCGGACCTGATGGCTGCCGAAGTGAGCCGACACCACGCAGCTGCGGTTCAACGCGTCCATCTGCACAAAATATCACACTTCTCAGTGTCACTTCCTGTCCCATCTTTAAGCGTCTCCAGGTTATTATTCACAGTGATTTATTAAATTCACAGACTGTTTTGCCAGTTCGTACCAAGAGAATAAAACAACTGAATCGAAAAAACATCATGGCTACAAGCAAAACAAGAGGGATTTGAGGGGCTTTTATTTTGAAAAGGCAGCTATTCTCCTAAGAGAGAAATATGTAAATGATTGACAGTTGATTAAAACAGGGAGCTGTTGATCATGAAGGAAAGGTTACATGTTGAGACCTTGAAAGTGTCTTCGTCTCACCTCCACGTCCACGTTTCTGATCTGCAGGTTGACCAGCGAAAACTCCTGCTGCAACGTCTGAGGGACACCTGAACCCACCACCGAGCTCAAAGCACCGTCCTGATCTGAGGAACGACAGGAATAGAGAAGACAGGAAGGACAGAGAGAAGACAGACAGAGGACCGGACAACAGGATGGACAGAGAGAAGACAGGATGGACAGAGAGAAGACAGAACAACAGGAAGGACAGAGAGAAGACAGAACAACAGGATGGACAGAGAGAAGACAGAACAACAGGATGGACAGAGAGAAGACAGGATGGACAGAGAGAAGAGAGAACAACAGGATGGACAGAGAGAAGACAGGATGGACAGAGAGAAGAGAGAACAACAGGATGGACAGAGAGAAGACAGGATGGACAGAGAGAAGACAGAACAACAGGAAGGACAGAGAGAAGACAGAACAACAGGATGGACAGAGAGAAGACAGGATGGACAGAGAGAAGACAGAACAACAGGAAGGACAGAGAGAAGACAGAACAACAGGATGGACAGAGAGAAGACAGAACAACAGGATGGACAGAGAGAAGACAGAACAACAGGATGGACAGAGAGAAGACAGAACAACAGGATGGACAGAGAGAAGATAGGATGGACAGAGAGAAGAGAGAACAACAGGATGGACAGAGAGAAGACAGGATGGACAGAGAGAAGACAGAACAACAGGAAGGACAGAGAGAAGACAGAACAACAGGATGGACAGAGAGAAGACAGGATGGACAGAGAGAAGACAGAACAACAGGAAGGACAGAGAGAAGACAGAACAACAGGAAGGACAGAGAGAAGACAGAACAACAGGATGGACAGAGAGAAGACAGGATGGACAGAGAGAAGACAGAACAACAGGATGGACAGAGAGAAGACAGGATGGACAGAGAGAAGACAGAACAACAGGAAGGACAGAGAGAAGACAGAACAACAGGATGGACAGAGAGAAGACAGAACAACAGGAAGGACAGAGAGAAGACAGAACAACAGGATGGACAGAGAGAAGACAGAACAACAGGATGGACAGAGAGAAGACAGAACAACAGGATGGACAGAGAGAAGACAGAACAACAGGATGGACAGAGAGAAGACAGAACAACAGGATGGACAGAGAGAGGACAGAACAACAGGATGGACAGAGAGAGGACAGAACAACAGGATGGACAGAGAGAAGACAGGATGGACAGAGAGAAGACAGAACAACAGGATGGACAGAGAGAAGACAGAACAACAGGAAGGACAGACAGAGGACATGTTCTTAGATTCAGCAGCTGAAGACTAAATAAAGAATGATGTGCATTTACATGAATCTACCCAGTTAAAGTCTACTCATTAATATTAATGTTATTAGTAGTAAAATGTAATATAATTGATTTTAATTCATTTCTTACCCTGCAGGTTCTCGGCAGCGAGGCCGACACTGAATTGACCACCAGGCTCCTGAGACACCAGAGAGGTCTCCGTCTCCACGCTGAGAGACATCCTGTCAATCAGCTCGTCCACCACGTCACTGACGCACAACTAAACAACCACAACAACAACAACAACAACAACAACCACAAAACAACAACATACATCAGGATGTGAGAAACAGGAGGAGACCCCTTCTCTAAAGCTGCACACTCACCTTCTGAAGCTGAGGATCCACCCTCCAGATCCTCAGAGTCTGATCTCTGGACCACGTGACCAGTTGGTAATCCTTGGAGCCTGGACCGTCAACAAACAAACAACATCAACGTCTGGACCGTCAACAAACAAACAACATCAACGTCAACGACTGGACCGTCAACAAACAAACAACATCAACGTCTGGACCGTCAACAAACAAACAACATCAACGTCAACGACTGGACCGTCAACAAACAAACAACATCAACGTCTGGACCGTCAACAAACAAACAACATCAACGTCAACGACTGGACCGTCAACAAACAAACAACATCAACGTCTGGACCGTCAACAAACAAACAACATCAACGTCAACGACTGGACCGTCAACAAACAAACAACATCAACGTCTGGACCGTCAACAAACAAACAACATCAACGTCAACGACTGGACCGTCAACAAACAAACAACATCAACGTCAACGACTGGACCGTCAACAAACAAACAACATCAACGTCAACGACTGGACCATCAACAAACAAACAACATCAACGACTGGACCGTCAACAAACAAACAACATCAACGACTGGACCGTCAACAAACATCAACGTCAACGACTGGACCGTCAACAAACAAACAACATCAACGTCAACGACTGGACCGTTAACAAACATCAACGTCAACGACTGGACCGTCAACAAACAAACAACATCAACGACTGGACCGTCAACAAACAAACAACATCAACGACTGGACCGTCAACAAACATCAACGTCAACGACTGGACCGTCAACAAACAAACAACATCAACGTCAACGACTGGACCGTTAACAAACATCAACGTCAACGACTGGACCGTCAACAAACAAACAACATCAACGACTGGACCGTCAACAAACAAACATCAACGTCAACGACAGGACCGTTAACAAACAAACAACGTCAACGACTGGACCGTCAACAAACAAACAACATCAACGACTGGACCGTCAACAAACAAACAACATCAATGTCAACGACTGGACCGTCAACAAACAAACAACATCAACGTCAACGACTGGACCGTCAACAAACAAACAACATCAACGTCAACGACTGGACCGTCAACAAACAAACAACATCAACGTCAACGACTGGACCATCAACAACATCAACGTCAACGACTGGACCGTCAACAAACAAACAACATCAATGTCAACGACTGGACCATCAATAAACAAACAACATCAACGTCAACGACTGGACCGTCAACAAACAAACAACATCAACGTCAACGACTGGACCGTCAACAAACAAACAACATCAATGTCAACGACTGGACCGTCAACAAACAAACATCAACGACTGGACCGTCAACAAACAAACAACATCATTGTCAACGACTGGACCGTCAACAAACAAACAACATCAACGACTGGACCGTTAAAAAACAAACAACATCAACGTCAACGACTGGACCGTCAACAAACAAACAACATCAACGACTGGATCGTCAACAACATCAACGTCAACGACTGGACCGTCAACAAACAAACAACGTCAACGACTGGACCGTCAACAAACAAACAACATCAACGACTGGACCGTCAACAAACAAACAACATCAACGACTGGACCATCAACAATGTCAACGACTGGACCGTCAACAAACAAACAACATCAACATCAACGACTGGACCATCAACAACATCAACGTCAACGACTGGACCATCAACAACATCAACGTCAACGACTGGACCGTCAACAAACAAACAACATCAACGTCAACGACTGGACCGTCAACAAACAAACATCAACGTTAACGACTGGACCGTCAACAAACAAACAACATCAACGACTGGACCGTCAACAACATCAACGTCAACGACTGGACCGTCAACAAACAAACAACGTCAACAACTGGACCGTTAACAAACAAACATCAACGTCAACGACTGGACCGTCAACAAACAAACAACATCAATGTCATCGACTGGACCGTCAACAACATCAACGACTGCACCGTCAACTCTGACCTTCTGGAGCCTACATTGAACACCACATTGACTGTCTCACAGACTGTATGCAGAGCCTTGTGGTACAGTGTGGTACATTGTTGTACATTGTTGGTACATTGTTGGTACATTGTTGTACAGTGTGGTACATTGTGGTACATTGTTGTACAGTGTGGTACATTGTTGTACATTGTAGTATATTGTTGTACATTGTTGTACATTGTGGTACATTGTTGTACATTGTTGGTACATTGTTGTACAGTGTGGTACATTGTGGTACATTGTTGTACAGTGTGGTACATTGTAGTATATTGTTGTACATTGTGGTACATTGTTGTACATTGTTGTACATTGTGGTACATTGTTGTACATTGTTGTACAGTGTGGTACATTGTGGTACATTGTTGTACAGTGTAGTATATTGTGGTACATTGTTGTACATTGTGGTACATTGTGGTACATTGTTCTACAGTGTGGTACAGTGTGGTACATTGTGGTACATTGTTCTACAGTGTCGGCGATGCAGAACATCGTGGTTTTGGTGGAACTCATGCAATAAAAGTTCTATATGTTCATCTCCACATACATGAATATACACTTATATATTATCTTATATATTATCTATTGTTCTGAAAGAGTTGAGATAGTTATGTTAGATCTCATTGGATGATGCATGTCATTACACCGACTGCCAGCAGGCACATTTAAAGAATGAGGCACTAAAAATGGGCCGATACATTTTCCCAACACTGATGCTGCGTTGAGAGTAGATTCAATGGAAGTCAATGTAGACGAATGGACGTGAATAAAGAGGATGTTCATCCACCTATCTAGACGTAGTCGGTGAAAGTCACCGAGCTGTGTGAGCCTACGGGTGATGTTATGTATATATATATATATATATATATATATATATATATATATATGATATTAATGTTGTCACAGACACAAAATGAAAAGATGGTAGCCTAGCTTAGCACAAAGGAAGCTAAGGGAAACGGTTAGCTCCACCTCTGTAACTGAGGGACCAAACCTCTACAGGATGTTTGTGATGGGTCACCTTCTTTCTGCGGCCTCCACTGGAACTCCAGCACCACGTCGTCGTGTCCCACGAAGGCGTGAACGGGACTGTTGAGGTCCAGCGTGCTCCACAGCAGCAGACTGTTCTCCCTCCGCAGCTGAGGAACCATCACCGTGACCAGACCGTTGGAGAACGGCTGTGAACACACAAGACAGAAAACACTCTGTAAACTCTTGAAAGCACTCAGAAAGCAATCCAAAACACCCTGAAAGCAATCTAAAAACACACTGAAAGCACTCTAAAAACACACTGAAAGCACTCTAAAAACACCCTGAAAGCAATCTAAAAACACACTGAAAGCACTCTAAAAACACCCTGAAAGCAATCTAAAAACACCCTAAAAACACCCTGAAAGCACTATGAAAACACCCTGAAAGCACTCTAAAAACACCCTGAAAGCAATCTAAAAACACCCTAAAAACACCCTGAAAGCACTATGAAAACACCCTAAAAGCACTCTAAAAACACCCTGAAAGGAATCTAAAAAAACACTAAAAACACCCTGAAAGCACTATGAAAACACCCTAAAAGCACTCTAAAAACACCCTAAAAGCACTCTAAAAACACCCTGAAAGCAATCTAAAAACACCCTGAAAGCACTATGAAAACACCCTGAAAGCACTATGAAAACACCCTAAAAACACCCTAAAAACACCCTGAAAGCACTATGAAAACACCCTGAAAGCACTCTAAAAACACCCTGAAAGCAATCTAAAAACACCCTAAAAGCACTCTAAAAACACCCTAAAAACACCCTAAAAACACCCTGAAAGCACTCTAAAAACACCCTGAAAGCAATCTAAAAACACCCTAAAAACACCCTGAAAGCACTATGAAAACACCCTAAAAGCACTATGAAAACACCCTGAAAGCACTATGAAAACACCCTGAAAGCACTATGAAAACACCCTGAAAGCAATCTAAAAACACCCTGAAAGCACTCTAAAAACACCCTGAAAGCACTATGAAAACACCCTGAAAGCACCATTAAAGCACAGTGAAAACACTCTGTAAACTCTTGAAAGCACTATCAAAGCACTATAAAGTAAAGCAATTCAATTCAATTCTGTTTATTTTATATAGCCCAATATCACAAATTTGCCTCAGAGGGCTTTACAATCTGTACGTAAAAAAGCACTATTAAATTAAATTCAATTTATTTTGTATATATATTTTGTATTAAAGCACTCTAAAGCAGTATGAAAGCACTCTGAAAGTACTGTGAAATCACTCTGAAAGCACTATGAAAGCACTCTGAAAGCACTCTGAAAGCACTCTGAAAGCACTATGAAAGCACTCTGAAAGCACTATGAAAGCACTCTGAAAGCACTCTGAAAGCACTCTGAAAGCACTATGAAAGCACTCTGAAAGCACTCTGAAAGCACTCTGAAAGCACTCTGAAATCACTCTGAAAGCACTCTGAAAGCACTCTGAAAGCATTATGAAATCACTCTGAAAGCCCTCTGAAAGCACTATGAAAGCACTCTGAAATCACTCTGAAAGCATTATGAAATCACTCAGAAAGCACTCTGAAAGCATTATGAAATCACTCTGAAAGCCCTCTGAAAGCACTATGAAAGCACTCTGAAATCACTCTGAAAGCACTATGAAAGCATTATGAAATCACTCTAAAAGCACTCTGAAAGCACTCTGAAATCACTCTGAAAGCACTATGAAAGCATTATGAAATCACTCTGAAATCACTCTGAAAGCACTCTGAAATCACTCTGAAAGCACTATGAAAGCATTATGAAATCACTCTGAAATCACTATGAAAGCACTCTGAAAGCACTATGAAAGCACTCTGAAAGCACTATGAAATCACTCTGAAAGCACTATGAAAGCACTATGAAAGCACTCTGAAATCACTCTGAAAGCACTATGAAAGCACTCTAAAATCACTCTGAAATCACTCTGAAAGCACTCTGAAAGCACTATGAAAGCACTCTGAAAGCACTATGAAAGTACTATGAAATCACTCTGAAAGCACTATGAAAGCACTATGAAATCACTCTGAAAGCACTATGAAAGCATTATGAAATCACTCTGAAAGCACTCTGAAATCACTCTGAAAGCACTATGAAAGCACTCTGAAATCACTCAGAAAGCACTATGAAAGCATTATGAAATCACTATGAAAGCATTATGAAATCACTCTGAAAGCACTCTGAAAGCACTCTGAAATCACTCTGAAAGCACTCTGAAAGCACTATGAAAGCACTCTGAAAGCACTCTGAAAGCCCTCTGAAAGCACTATGAAAGCACTCTGAAAGCACTCTGAAAGCACTATGAAATCACTCTG
Source organism: Cyclopterus lumpus (assembly GCF_009769545.1). Classification (NCBI taxonomy): domain Eukaryota; kingdom Metazoa; phylum Chordata; class Actinopteri; order Perciformes; family Cyclopteridae; genus Cyclopterus; species Cyclopterus lumpus. The sequence goes on from NC_046968.1 coordinate 31,117,145, forward strand.
AAAGCCCTCTGAAAGCACTATGAAAGCACTCTGAAAGCACTATGAAATCACTCTGAAAGCACTCTGAAAGCACTATGAAAGCATTATGAAATCACTCTGAAAGCCCTCTGAAAGCAATATGAAAGCACTCTGAAAGCACTATGAAAGCACTCTGAAAGCACTCTGAAAGCCCTCTGAAAGCACTCTGAAAGCACTATGAAATCACTCTGAAAGCCCTCTGAAAGCACTATGAAAGCACTCTGAAATCACTCTGAAATCACTCTGAAAGCCCTCTGAAAGCACTATGAAAGCACTCTGAAAGCACTATGAAAGCACTCTGAAAGCACTCTGAAAGCACTATGAAAGCACTATGAAAGCACTCTGAAAGCACTCTGAAATCACTCTGAAAGCACTCTGAAAGCACTATGAAAGCACTCTGAAAGCACTCTGAAAGCACTATGAAATCACTCTAAAGCACTATGAAAGCACTCTAAAGCACTATGAAAGCACTCTAAAGCACTATGAAAGCACTCTAAAGCACTATGAAAGCACTCTGAAAGCACTCTGAAAGCACTCTGAAAGCACTCTGAAAGCACTATGAAAGCACTCTGAAAGCACTATGAAAGCATTATGAAATCACTCTGAAAGCACTCTGAAAGCACTATGAAAGCACTATGAAAGCACTCTGAAAGCATTATGAAAGCATTATGAAATCACTCTGAAATCACTCTGAAAGCACTATGAAAGCACTCTGAAAGCACTATGAAAGCATTATGAAATCACTCAGAAAGCACTCTGAAATCACTCTGAAAGCACTATGAATGCATTATGAAATCACTCTGAAAGCACTATGAAAGCACTATGAAAGTACTATGAAATCACTCTGAAAGCACTATGAAAGCACTCTGAAATCACTCTGAAAGCACTATGAAAGCATTATGAAATCACTCTGAAAGCACTCTGAAAGCACTATGAAAGCACTCTGAAATCACTCTGAAAGCACTATGAATGCATTATGAAATCACTCTGAAAGCACTATGAAAGCACTCTGAAAGCACTATGAAAGCACTCTGAAAGCCCTCTGAAAGCCCTCTGAAAGCACTATGAAAGCACTCTGAAATCACTCTGAAATCACTCTGAAAGCCCTCTGAAAGCACTATGAAAGCACTCTGAAAGCACTCTGAAAGCACTATGAAAGCACTCTGAAATCACTCTGAAAGCACTATGAAAGCACTCTGAAATCACTCTGAAATCACTCTGAAAGCCCTCTGAAAGCACTATGAAATCACTATGAAAGCACTCTGAAAGCACTATGAAAGCACTCTGAAATCACTCTGAAAGCACTATGAAAGCACTCTGAAAGCACTATGAAATCACTCTGAAAGCACTCTGAAAGCACTATGAAAGCACTCTGAAATCACTCTGAAAGCACTCTGAAAGCACTCTGAAAGCACTCTGAAAGCACTATGAAAGTACTATGAAATCACTCTGAAAGCACTATGAAAGCATTATGAAATCACTCTGAAAGCACTATGAAAGCACTCTGAAAGCACTATGAAATCACTCTGAAAGCATTATGAAAGCACTATGAAAGCACTATGAAAGCACTCTGATATCACTCTGAAAGCACTATGAAAGCACTCTGAAAGCATTATGAAATCACTCAGAAAGCACTCTGAAAGCATTATGAAATCACTCAGAAAGCACTCTGAAAGCACTATGAAATCACTCTGAAAGCATTATGAAATCACTCAGAAAGCACTCTGAAAGCACTCTAAAAGCACTCTGAAAGCATTATGAAATCACTCTGAAAGCACTCTGAAAGCACTCTGAAATCACTATGAAAGCACTCTGAAAGCACTCTGAAAGTACTATGAAAGCACTCTGAAAGCACTATGAAATCACTCAGAAAGCACTCTGAAAGCACTCTGAAAGCATTATGAAATCACTCTGAAAGCACTCTGAAATCACTCTGAAATCACTATGAAAGCACTCTGAAAGCACTCTGAAAGTACTATGAAAGCACTCTGAAAGCACTATGAAAGCACTCTGAAATCACTCTGAAAGCATTATGAAAGCACTCTGAAAACCCTCTGAAAGCACTATGAAAGCACTCTGAAAGCACTATGAAAGCACTCTGAAAGCACTCTGAAAGCACTCTAAAAGCACTATGAAATCACTCTGAAAGCACTATGAAATCACTCAGAAAGCACTCTGAAAGCACTATGAAATCACTCTGAAAGCACTCTGAAATCACTCTGAAATCACTATGAAAGCACTCTGAAAGCACTCTGAAAGCACTATGAAAGCACTCTGAAATCACTCTGAAAGCATTATGAAAGCACTCTGAAAGCCCTCTAAAAGCACTATGAAAGCACTCTGAAAGCACTATGAAAGTACTATGAAAGCACTCTGAAATCACTCTGAAAGCACTATGAAAGCACTCTGAAATCACTCTGAAAGCACTATGAAAGTACTATGAAAGCACTATGAAATCACTCAGAAAGCACTCTGAATTCACTCTGAAAGCACTCTAAAGCACTCTAAAGCACTCTAAAAGCACTCTGAAAGCACTCTGAATTCACTCTGAAAGCACTCTAAAGCACTCTGAAAGCACTCTGAAAGCACTATGAAAGCACTATGAAAGCACTCTGAAAGCACTATGAAAGCATTATGAAAGCACTATGAAAGCACTATGAAATCACTCTGAAAGCACTATGAAATCACTCAGAAAGCACTCTGAAAGAACTCTGAAAGCATTATGAAATCACTCTGAAAGCACTCTGAAATCACTCTGAAATCACTATGAAAGCACTCTGAAAGCACTCTGAAAGAACTATGAAAGCACTCTGAAAGCACTATGAAAGTACTATGAAAGCACTCTGAAAGCACTCTGAAAGCACTATGAAAGCACTCTGAAATCACTCTGAAAGCATTATGAAAGCACTCTGAAAGCACTATGAAAGCACTCTGAAAGCACTATGAAAGCACTATGAAAGTACTATGAAAGCACTCTGAAATCACTCTGAAAGCACTCTGAAAGCACTATGAAAGCACTCTGAAATCACTCTGAAAGCACTCTGAAAGCACTATGAAAGTACTATGAAAGCACTCTGAAAGCACTATGAAATCACTCTGAAAGCACTATGAAAGCATTATGAAATCACTCAGAAAGCACTCTGAATTCACTCTGAAATCACTCTGAAAGCACTCTGAAAGCACTATGAAAGCACTCTGAAAGCATTATGAAAGCATTATGAAATCACTCTGAAAGCACTATGAAAGCACTCTGAAAGCACTATGAAAGCACTCTGAAAGCACTCTGAAAGCACTATGAAATCACTCTGAAAGCACTATGAAATCACTCAGAAAGCACTCTGAAAGCACTCTGAAAGCACTATGAAATCACTCTGAAAGCACTATGAAATCACTCTGAAAGCACTCTGAAAGCATTATGAAATCACTCTGAAAGCACTCTGAAATCACTCTGAAATCACTATGAAAGCACTCTGAAAGCACTCTGAAAGCACTCTGAAAGTACTATGAAAGCACTCTGAAAGCACTATGAAAGCACTCTGAAATCACTCTGAAAGCATTATGAAAGCACTCTGAAAGCCCTCTGAAAGCACTATGAAAGCACTCTGAAAGCACTATGAAAGCACTATGAAAGCACTCTGAAAGCACTCTAAAAGCACTATGAAATCACTCTGAAAGCACTATGAAATCACTCAGAAAGCACTCTGAAAGCACTCTGAAAGCACTATGAAATCACTCTGAAAGCACTCTGAAATCACTCTGAAATCACTATGAAAGCACTCTGAAAGCACTCTGAAAGCACTCTGAAAGCACTATGAAAGCACTCTGAAATCACTATAAAAGTACTATGAAAGCACTCTGAAATCACTCTGAAAGCACTATGAAAGTACTATGAAAGCACTATGAAATCACTCAGAAAGCACTCTGAATTCACTCTGAAAGCACTCTAAAGCACTCTAAAGCACTCTGAAAGCACTCTGAAAGCACTCTGAAAGCACTATGAAAGCACTCTGAAAGCACTATGAAAGCATTATGAAAGCACTATGAAAGCACTCTGAAAGCACTCTGAAAGCATTATGAAAGCACTCTGAAAGCACTCTGAAATCACTATGAAAGCACTATGAAAGCACTCTGAAAGCACTATGAAAGCATTATGAAAGCACTCTGAAAGCACTCTGAAAGCATTATGAAAGCACTCTGAAAGCACTCTGAAAGCATTATGAAAGCACTCTGAAAGCACTCTGAAATCACTATGAAAGCACTCTGAAAGCACTATGAAAGCACTCTGAAATCACTCTGAAAGCACTCTGAAAGCACTATGAAAGCACTCTGAAATCACTCTGAAAGCACTCTGAAAGCACTATGAAAGCACTCTGAAAGCACTATGAAATCACTCTGAAAGCACTATGAAAGCATTATGAAATCACTCAGAAAGCACTCTGAAAGCACTCTGAAAGCACTATGAAAGTACTATGAAAGCACTCTGAAATCACTCTGAAAGCACTCTGAAAGCACTATGAAAGCACTCTGAAATCACTCTGAAAGCACTCTGAAAGCACTATGAAAGCACTATGAAATCACTCTGAAAGCACTCTGAAAGCACTCTGAAAGCACTATGAAAGCACTCTGAAAGCATTATGAAAGCATTATGAAATCACTCTGAAAGCACTATGAAAGCACTCTGAAAGCACTATGAAAGCACTCTGAAAGCACTCTAAAAGCACTATGAAATCACTCTGAAAGCACTATGAAATCACTCAGAAAGCACTCTGAAAGCACTATGAAATCACTCTGAAAGCACTATGAAATCACTCAGAAAGCACTCTGAAAGCACTCTGAAAGCATTATGAAATCACTCTGAAAGCACTCTGAAATCACTCTGAAATCACTATGAAAGCACTATGAAAGCACTCTGAAAGCACTCTGAAAGCACTATGAAAGCACTCTGAAAGCATTATGAAATCACTCAGAAAGCACTCTGAATTCACTCTGAAAGCACTCTGAAAGCACTCTGAAAGCACTCTGAAAGCACTATGAAAGCACTATGAAAGCATTATGAAATCACTCAGAAAGCACTCTGAAAGCACTCTAAAGCACTCTGAAATCACTCTGAAAGCATTATGAAAGCACTCTGAAATCACTATGAAAGCACTCTAAAGCACTATGAAAGCACTCTGAAAGCATTATGAAATCACTCTGAAAGCACTCTGAAAGCACTCTGAAAGCATTCTGAAAGCACTATGAAAGCACTCTGAAAGCACTCTGAAATCACTATGAAAGCACTATGAAAGCACTCTGAAATCAGTCTGAAAGCATTATGAAAGCACTATGAAAGCACTCTGAAAGCACTCTGAAATCACTATGAAAGCACTATGAAAGTACTATGAAAGCACTCTGAAATCACTCTGAAAGCACTCTGAAAGCACTATGAAAGCACTATGAAAGTACTATGAAAGCACTATGAAAGCACTCTGAAAGCACTATGAAATCACTCTGAAAGCACTATGAAAGCATTATGAAATCACTCAGAAAGCACTCTGAATTCACTCTGAAATCACTCTGAAAGCATTATGAAAGCATTATGAAATCACTCTGAAAGCACTATGAAAGCACTCTGAAAGCACTATGAAAGCACTCTGAAAGCACTCTGAAAGCACTATGAAATCACTCTGAAAGCACTATGAAATCACTCAGAAAGCACTCTGAAAGCACTCTGAAAGCACTATGAAATCACTCTGAAAGCACTATGAAATCACTCTGAAAGCACTCTGAAAGCATTATGAAAGCACTCTGAAAGCCCTCTGAAAGCACTATGAAAGCACTCTGAAAGCACTATGAAAGCACTCTGAAAGCACTCTAAAAGCACTATGAAATCACTCTGAAAGCACTATGAAATCACTCAGAAAGCACTCTGAAAGCACTCTGAAAGCACTATGAAATCACTCTGAAAGCACTCTGAAATCACTCTGAAATCACTATGAAAGCACTCTGAAAGCACTCTGAAAGCACTCTGAAAGCACTATGAAAGCACTCTGAAATCACTATAAAAGTACTATGAAAGCACTCTGAAATCACTCTGAAAGCACTATGAAAGTACTATGAAAGCACTCAGAAAGCACTCTGAATTCACTCTGAAAGCACTCTAAAGCACTCTAAAGCACTCTAAAGCACTCTAAAGCACTCTGAAAGCACTCTGAAAGCACTATGAAAGCACTCTGAAAGCACTATGAAAGCATTATGAAAGCACTATGAAAGCACTCTGAAAGCACTCTGAAAGCATTATGAAAGCACTCTGAAAGCACTCTGAAATCACTATGAAAGCACTCTGAAATCACTATGAAAGCACTCTGAAAGCATTATGAAAGCACTCTGAAAGCACTATGAAAGCACTATGAAAGCACTCTGAAAGCACTATGAAAGCACTCTGAAAGCACTATGAAAGCACTCTGAAATCACTCTGAAAGCACTCTGAAAGCACTATGAAAGCACTCTGAAATCACTCTGAAAGCACTCTGAAAGCACTATGAAAGCACTCTGAAAGCACTATGAAATCACTCTGAAAGCACTATGAAAGCATTATGAAATCACTCAGAAAGCACTCTGAAAGCACTCTGAAAGCACTATGAAAGTACTATGAAAGCACTCTGAAATCACTCTGAAAGCACTCTGAAAGCACTATGAAAGCACTCTGAAATCACTCTGAAAGCACTCTGAAAGCACTATGAAAGCACTATGAAATCACTCTGAAAGCACTCTGAAAGCACTCTGAAAGCACTATGAAAGCACTCTGAAAGCATTATGAAAGCATTATGAAATCACTCTGAAAGCACTATGAAAGCACTCTGAAAGCACTATGAAAGCACTCTGAAAGCACTCTAAAAGCACTATGAAATCACTCTGAAAGCACTATGAAATCACTCAGAAAGCACTCTGAAAGCACTATGAAATCACTCTGAAAGCACTATGAAATCACTCTGAAAGCACTATGAAAGCACTCTGAAAGCATTATGAAATCACTCTGAAAGCACTCTGAAATCACTCTGAAATCACTATGAAAGCACTCTGAAAGCACTCTGAAAGCACTATGAAAGCACTCTGAAAGCATTATGAAATCACTCAGAAAGCACTCTGAATTCACTCTGAAAGCACTCTGAAAGCACTCTGAAAGCACTCTGAAAGCACTATGAAAGCATTATGAAATCACTCAGAAAGCACTCTGAAAGCACTCTAAAGCACTCTGAAATCACTCTGAAAGCATTATGAAAGCACTCTGAAATCACTATGAAAGCACTCTAAAGCACTATGAAAGCACTCTGAAAGCATTATGAAATCACTCTGAAAGCACTCTGAAAGCATTATGAAAGCACTATGAAAGCACTCTGAAAGCACTCTGAAATCACTATGAAAGCACTATGAAAGCACTCTGAAATCAGTCTGAAAGCATTATGAAAGCACTATGAAAGCACTCTGAAAGCACTCTGAAATCACTATGAAATCACTATGAAAGCACTCTGAAAGCACTCTGAAATCACTCTGAAATCACTCTGAAAGCATTATGAAAGCACTATGAAAGCACTCTGAAAGCACTCTGAAAGCACTATGAAAGCACTATGAAAGCACTCTAAAGCACTATGAAAGCACTCTGAAAGCATTATGAAATCACTCTGAAAGCACTCTGAAATCACTCTGAAAGCATTATGAAAGCACTATGAAAGCACTCTGAAAGCACTCTGAAAGCACTATGAAAGCACTATGAAAGCACTCTAAAGCACTATGAAAGCACTCTGAAAGCATTATGAAATCACTCTGAAAGCACTCTGAAATCACTCTGAAATCACTATGAAAGCACTATGAAAGCACTCTGAAAGCACTCTAAAAGCACTGTGAAAGCATTATGAATGTACTGTAAAAGTACTCAGAAAGCACTCTAAAAGCACAATGAAAGCACTATAAAGCATTATGAAAGCACTCTGAAAGCACTATAAAGCACTCTGAAAGCACTATGAAAGCACTATGAAAGCATTATGAAATCACTCAGAAAGCACTCTGAAAGCACTCTAAAGCACTCTGAAATCACTCTGAAAGCATTATGAAAGCACTCTGAAATCACTATGAAAGCACTATGAAAGCACTCTGAAAGCATTATGAAATCACTCTGAAAGCACTCTGAAAGCACTCTGAAAGCACTCTGAAAGCATTATGAAAGCACTATGAAAGCACTCTGAAAGCACTCTGAAATCACTATGAAAGCACTCTAAAGCACTATGAAAGCACTCTGAAAGCATTATGAAAGCACTATGAAAGCACTCTGAAAGCACTCTGAAATCACTATGAAAGCACTCTGAAATCACTCTGAAAGCACTATGAAAGTACTATGAAAGCACTCAGAAAGCACTCTGAATTCACTCTGAAAGCACTCTAAAGCACTCTAAAGCACTCTAAAGCACTCTAAAGCACTCTGAAAGCACTATGAAAGCACTCTGAAAGCACTCTGAAAGCATTATGAAAGCACTCTGAAAGCACTCTGAAATCACTATGAAAGCACTCTGAAATCACTATGAAAGCACTCTGAAAGCATTATGAAAGCACTCTGAAAGCACTATGAAAGCACTATGAAAGCACTCTGAAAGCACTATGAAAGCACTCTGAAAGCACTATGAAAGCACTCTGAAATCACTCTGAAAGCACTCTGAAAGCACTATGAAAGCACTCTGAAATCACTCTGAAAGCACTCTGAAAGCACTATGAAAGCACTCTGAAAGCACTATGAAATCACTCTGAAAGCACTATGAAAGCATTATGAAATCACTCAGAAAGCACTCTGAAAGCACTCTGAAAGCACTATGAAAGTACTATGAAAGCACTCTGAAATCACTCTGAAAGCACTCTGAAAGCACTATGAAAGCACTCTGAAATCACTCTGAAAGCACTCTGAAAGCACTATGAAAGCACTATGAAATCACTCTGAAAGCACTCTGAAAGCACTCTGAAAGCACTATGAAAGCACTCTGAAAGCATTATGAAAGCATTATGAAATCACTCTGAAAGCACTATGAAAGCACTCTGAAAGCACTATGAAAGCACTCTGAAAGCACTCTAAAAGCACTATGAAATCACTCTGAAAGCACTATGAAATCACTCAGAAAGCACTCTGAAAGCACTATGAAATCACTCTGAAAGCACTATGAAATCACTCAGAAAGCACTCTGAAAGCACTCTGAAAGCATTATGAAATCACTCTGAAAGCACTCTGAAATCACTCTGAAATCACTATGAAAGCACTCTGAAAGCACTCTGAAAGCACTATGAAAGCACTCTGAAAGCATTATGAAATCACTCAGAAAGCACTCTGAATTCACTCTGAAAGCACTCTGAAAGCACTCTGAAAGCACTCTGAAAGCACTATGAAAGCATTATGAAATCACTCAGAAAGCACTCTGAAAGCACTCTAAAGCACTCTGAAATCACTCTGAAAGCATTATGAAAGCACTCTGAAATCACTATGAAAGCACTCTAAAGCACTATGAAAGCACTCTGAAAGCATTATGAAATCACTCTGAAAGCACTCTGAAAGCATTATGAAAGCACTATGAAAGCACTCTGAAAGCACTCTGAAATCACTATGAAAGCACTATGAAAGCACTCTGAAATCAGTCTGAAAGCATTATGAAAGCACTATGAAAGCACTATGAAAGCACTCTGAAATCAGTCTGAAAGCATTATGAAAGCACTATGAAAGCACTCTGAAAGCACTCTGAAATCACTATGAAATCACTATGAAAGCACTCTGAAAGCACTCTGAAATCACTCTGAAATCACTCTGAAAGCATTATGAAAGCACTATGAAAGCACTCTGAAAGCACTCTGAAAGCACTATGAAAGCACTATGAAAGCACTCTAAAGCACTATGAAAGCACTCTGAAAGCATTATGAAATCACTCTGAAAGCACTCTGAAATCACTCTGAAAGCATTATGAAAGCACTATGAAAGCACTCTGAAAGCACTCTGAAAGCACTATGAAAGCACTATGAAAGCACTCTAAAGCACTATGAAAGCACTCTGAAAGCATTATGAAATCACTCTGAAAGCACTCTGAAATCACTCTGAAATCACTATGAAAGCACTATGAAAGCACTCTGAAAGCACTCTAAAAGCACTGTGAAAGCATTATGAATGTACTGTAAAAGTACTCAGAAAGCACTCTAAAAGCACAATGAAAGCACTATAAAGCATTATGAAAGCACTCTGAAAGCACTATAAAGCACTCTGAAAGCACTATGAAAGCACTATGAAAGCATTATGAAATCACTCAGAAAGCACTCTGAAAGCACTCTAAAGCACTCTGAAATCACTCTGAAAGCATTATGAAAGCACTCTGAAATCACTATGAAAGCACTCTAAAGCACTATGAAAGCACTCTGAAAGCATTATGAAATCACTCTGAAAGCACTCTGAAAGCACTCTGAAAGCACTCTGAAAGCATTATGAAAGCACTATGAAAGCACTCTGAAAGCACTCTGAAATCACTATGAAAGCACTCTAAAGCACTATGAAAGCACTCTGAAAGCACTCTGAAAGCATTATGAAAGCACTATGAAAGCACTCTGAAAGCACTCTGAAATCACTATGAAAGCACTCTGAAATCACTCTGAAATCACTCTGAAAGCATTATGAAAGCACTATGAAAGCACTCTGAAAGCACTCTGAAATCACTATGAAAGCACTATGAAAGCACTCTAAAGCACTATGAAAGCACTCTGAAAGCATTATGAAATCACTCTGAAAGCACTCTGAAATCACTCTGAAAGCATTATGAAAGCACTATGAAAGCACTCTGAAAGCACTCTGAAATCACTATGAAAGCACTATGAAAGCACTCTAAAGCACTATGAAAGCACTCTGAAAGCATTATGAAATCACTCTGAAAGCACTCTGAAATCACTCTGAAATCACTATGAAAGCACTATGAAAGCACTCTGAAAGCACTCTAAAAGCACTGTGAAAGCATTATGAATGTACTGTAAAAGTACTCAGAAAGCACTCTAAAAGCACAATGAAAGCACTATAAAGCATTATGAAAGCACTCTGAAAGCACTATAAAGCACTCTGAAAGCATTATGAAATCACTCAGAAAGCACTCTGAAAGCACTCTAAAGCACTCTGAAAGCATTATGAAAGCACTCTGAAATCACTATGAAAGCACTCTAAAGCACTATGAAAGCACTCTGAAAGCATTATGAAATCACTCTGAAAGCACTCTGAAAGCACTCTGAAAGCACTCTGAAAGCATTATGAAAGCACTATGAAAGCACTCTGAAAGCACTCTGAAATCACTATGAAAGCACTCTAAAGCACTATGAAAGCACTCTGAAAGCACTCTGAAAGCATTATGAAAGCACTATGAAAGCACTCTGAAAGCACTCTGAAATCACTATGAAAGCACTCTGAAATCACTCTGAAATCACTCTGAAAGCATTATGAAAGCACTATGAAAGCACTCTGAAAGCACTCTGAAATCACTATGAAAGCACTATGAAAGCACTCTAAAGCACTATGAAAGCACTCTGAAAGCATTATGAAATCACTCTGAAAGCACTCTGAAATCACTCTGAAAGCATTATGAAAGCACTATGAAAGCACTCTGAAAGCACTCTGAAATCACTATGAAAGCACTCTGAAATCACTATGAAAGCACTATGAAAGCACTGTGAAAGCATTATGAATGTACTGTAAAAGTACTCAGAAAGCACTCTAAAAGCACAATGAAAGCACTATAAAGCATTATGAAAGCACTCTGAAAGCACTATAAAGCACTCTGAAAGCACTCAGAAAGCACTATGAAATCATTCTAACCTCTTAGCGTTCCTGTAAAATTCAGGTAAAACAGCTATCCAGGCACACCCAAAGTAAATTGAAAGCTAAAAGTATTTCTATTTCCGCCTGAATATTTTTGTGAAATAGATGCCTGCAGATGATTATAGCTGGGACTTATGGGCTGGAAAACACAATGGGAGCATAGCATAAAGCCTTACCTAGTCCAAGTCAAAAGTAGATTATGATTTCACAGAAAATGAAGATTTGACAGATGTTTTACTAAGTGTATGTTTAGGCGTTTTCCAATAAAGGCCATTTGGAGACTCCATTTTAGGCCCTAATGAAAGGTGAAACAGAGGTATCATATACACATTCACTATTGCTGACACAAAGGAACTGAAGCATAAACACTTTATAGTGTTTTGTCCCCTAATTGAAACCAAATTGTGGGCACAATGAACCAACATCCAAAGGTTATCATTTCGCAGTGAAATTACAGGTTTTTCCTCAGACCTGGCATCCCGACCGGGACATCCTTGTTTTCGTCTTTTCAGTGGCTGTTCGAATCCAGCATCATTTGACAAATCTCACTGGGCGCGCACAATATACGAAAGAAGAGGGTCGGCCCTCTCCTTCTACGCTGACTCTGGGTAATGTGGGCTGTGAAGACGACATGTTGCTCCTATTGGCTCAAGTTTGCTGTCATTCGAAAGGTTAGAGTTCAACGGACAGTCTGAGAGAACAGCTTTTACAGAGAATCTTCTGAAATATTTTGTCATATCTGCCGGCTGATTTGAAATGATGCAACACCAGTTTGTGGATATTTATGGATGTAATCACGTGTTTTGGACAAAATATTTTACTGGATTGGATCGTCTGGACCTTTTTACGACGTAACAAGACCGTTTTTATTGGATTGTTATGATGTGTGACTCAAAACGAGGCTTCATCGGTGAGTCGGTTTGATTTTAAAATCGTTTGTTTGTTTGTTGTTGTCTGACAAAAACGTTGCCTGTAGCTGCTGTGGTGGTCCGATCTTGAAATGGAGTGGATAGTTAGAATCACAAGAATCGTAAGTTTCCAGGACCATATGGCACTAGTGCCTAACTATAACTAGACAGTGAACGGTACGATCTGCAGCGCACAGTTCTAAAGTGGAACGTTAAGAGGCTAAAAGCACTAGGAAACACTCACAGATCCAGCAACCTTTTTGGGGAGTTTTTCCTGATCCGATGTGAGGTCAAAGGTCAGGGATGTCGTATGTGTACAGATGGTAAAGCCCTCTGAGGGGAGGTTGTAAGTTGTGATTTTGGGCTATACAAATAAACTGAATTGAATTGAATCTCTATCTGTCGACACTTACTTTCGTAAAGTTTCTCACTAAAGATCCTCTGAACATCAGTTGAAGAAGAAGAGAAGGAATCAGCTGGACGCTTAGATTTAAACAGGAAATACTTCCTGTTTCAGAGTTTCACAATAAAAGCATCCTTGAACAAGCTGGAGTTAATTTCATCAAAGCTCTACTTCCAACTTCATTATAGAAACAGAAGGTTGTCTGTTAGAACACCAGCTGATGAAAGATTAAACCTCTTCAATCAATATTTACTGATCAATAATCATCAGGATTCTGTCTGTCGGCAGTGAACTCGTCTTCATCGGTGAACTCATGTTGCAGTAATGTTTAAGGTTGTTCGATGATGCGTTTGAGACTCACCGTGTATCGGGCCTTCCACACTGGAACCTGACAGGACAGGATGTTCAGGTACTTCCTGGGCTGTCGGAAATCCCAAAACTAAACACAGTGCAGGAGAGAGATTCAGAGATGTAGAGATTCAGAGACGCAGAGATGTAGAGATTCAGATTCGTAGAGATGCAGAGATTCAGATATGTAGAGATGCAGAGATTCAGATATGAAGAGCTGCAGAGATTCAGATATGTAGAGATGCAGAGATTCAGATATGAAGAGCTGCAGAGATTCAGATATGTAGAGATGCAGAGATTCAGATATGAAGAGCTGCAGAGATTCAGAGATGCGGAGATGCAGAGATGCAGAGATGTAGAGATTCAGATATGTAGAGATGCAGATATGTAGAGATGCAAAGATGCAGAAATGTAGAGATACAGAGATTCAGATATGTAGAGATTCAGAGATGTAGAGATGCAGAGATTCAGATATGAAGAGATGCAGAGATTCAGATATGTAGAGATGCAGAGATTCAGATATGAAGAGATACAGAGATTCAGATATGTAGAGATTCAGATATGTAGAGATGCAGAGATTCAGATATGTAGAGATGCAGAGATTCAGATATGTAGAGATGCAGAGATTCAGATATGTAGAGATGCAGAGATTCAGATATGTAGAGATGCAGAGATTCAGATATGTAGAGATGCAGAGATTCAGATATGTAGAGATGCAGAGATTCAGATATGTAGAGATACAGAGATTCAGATATGTAGAGATTCAGATATGAAGAGCTGCAGAGATTCAGAGATGCGGAGATTCAGAGATGTAGAGATTCAGATATGTAGAGATGCAGAGATGCAGAAATGTAGAGATACAGATATTCAGATATGTAGAGATGCAGAGATGCTGAGATTCAGAGATGCTGAGATTCAGAGATGTAGAGATAAAGAAAACAGAAGTCTCTTCTTAGAAAACTGATGTCCAGCTGGTGAAGATCATTAGAAAAGGTTTCTCCTCTTTAATCTAACCAGTGCGTTTGTTTTCCTCACCCTCACAGAGTTGTCCTGGCTGGACGTGGAGAAGATGAACTCGTTATCCGGATGCCAGTCAAGGCCGTGGATCTTGGACAGGTGAGCTGCCACGTACTCGGACGCCGTGTTGGGTTTCTGTTAGAGAGGAGGACACAAACGGTGACCCCATGAGTTATTCAGATCCTCCAGATCATCCAGATCCTTCAGATCCTCCGGATCCTCCACATCCTCCAGATCCTTCAGAACCTCCAGATCCTCCAAATCCTTCAGATCCTCCAGATCCTTCCAATCCTTCTGATCCTCCAGATCATCCAGATCCTCCAAATCCTTCAGATCCTCCAGATCCTTCAGATCCTCCAGATCCTCCACATCCTCCAGATCCTTCAGAACCTCCAGATCCTCCAGATCCTCCAAATCCTTCAGATCCTCCAGATACTTCCGATCCTCCAGATCCTTCCGATCCTTCTGATCTTCCAGATCCTCCAGATCATCCACATCCTCCAGATCCTTCAGAACCTCCAGATCCTTCTGATCCTTCTGATCCTCCAGATCATCCAGATCCTCCAAATCCTTCAGATCCTCCAGCAGCTCACGCTGAGATCAGATCAGAACTCACTCTCTTGTCCCAGATCCGAACGTCTCCATCGTGACTGGACGCCAGCAGATACTGGTTCTTCCTGTTCCACTTCACCTGAGATGCTCCGGCTGGAGGAGACGGGACGTAAAGAAGAAGACCAACAGGTTTAATACGTTATTCTCTCCTGAGTCTTTGCATCTTTAACAACAGGAAGTATTCAAACCCAACGAGAGCTTCAGAACAAGGAGACCTTCTAATGTGCTCAGTCCCTGTCCTCATTGAGCAAGTTCGAAGAGGAAGAAGAAGAGGAAGAGGAAGAGGAAGAAGAAGAGGATGAGGAAGAAGAGGAAGAGGAAGAGGAAGAAGAAGAGGAAGAAGAGGAAGAGGAAGAGGAAGAAGAAGAGGAAGAAGAGGAAGAGGAAGAAGAAGAAGAGGAAGAGGATGAGGAAGAGGAAGAGGAAGAAGACTCACCAACAGCAGAAAGAGCCACGGTGGGTTTCCGAGTGTCTCTGTGGAGTCAACAAAGGAAATGTTACTCGTTACTGTAGAACATGAGACAACGAGGTAACGTCGAACCATTAGCTTTATATATATATATATATACAGTATAAATATCTATATCTATATAGTATATATATATATATGTACACACACATATATATATATATATATATATATATAGAGAGAGATATAGATATATAGAGATATATCTATATATATATATATATATTATATAGATATATCTATATATATATATATATATCTCTAAATATAAATATATATATCTATACTATATATATATATATATATATATATATATATATATATATATATATATACACACTATATAGATATATCTATATATATACACACTATATATCTATATATATATATATATATCTATACTATATAGATATATATAGTGTATATATATATATATATATATATCTCTATATATACACTATATAGATATATATATATATATATATATCAATAGATATATATCTATATCTATATAGATATAGTATATATATATGTATATATATACACTATATAGATACACACACACAAGATATATGGTGTCATTGCTTCCTCTCACCTGATGTCCCAGATGTAGATGTAGGTGTCCACTGAGCTGGTGACCAGGAACTCTGGTTCGAACCAGGACCAGTCCAGATCACTGAGTACATGAACACACCACAGTCAGTGATGACACCGCAGAGAGTCCTTGAACACATCACCGTGTCCAGACAGAGGTGTGTTTGATTTAACCCTATAGTTACCTGATGACCCGGGTGTGTCCCTGCAGAGAGCTGTGAACTTCTCCACAGCCGTCCCTCCACGAGTAAAGATCCACACGCTGGTTACTCTGAAGACACACAAACGGTTATCATATGTACTTCAGGAGCCCGTTTCCTTTGTGGTGAACGGCAGAACTCACCGAGGCAGCGAAGACGTGGGACTCTGATCGGTGAGGGTTCCATTGGACCGTCCCCACGTCCCACTTACTCTGGCGCCCAATCTTGCGCGGCGGTTCAGAGGGAGCCTCCAGGTTCACCATGTACAGGAAACGCCTCCTGGACAACGTGGATGAAGAAGACACGTTTGTGAACATTGAGTGAATCGGAAAGATTCTTTGTCAAATGCAAGTTTATATCTGGCCTGAGGGTCTTCTACCCTACTTCACCCGAGTGACAGTGAACACAGCTCCATGAAGTTACAATGTTTACAGAGTGACAGTGAACACAGCTCCATAAAGTTACAATGTTTACAGAGCGACAGTGAACACAGCTCGATGAAGTTACAATGTTTACAGAGTGACAGTGAACACAGCTCCATAAAGTTACAATGTTTACAGAGTGACAGTGAACACAGCTCCATAAAGTTACAATGTTTACAGAGTGACAGTGAACACAGCTCCATAAAGTTACAATGTTTACAGAGTGACAGTGAACACAGCTCCATAAAGTTACAATGTTTACAGAGCGACAGTGAACACAGCTCGATGAAGTTACAATGTTTACAGAGTGACAGTGAACACAGCTCCATAAAGTTACAATGTTTACAGAGTGACAGTGAACACAGCTCCATAATGTTACAATGTTTACAGAGTGACAGTGAACACAGCTCCATAATGTTACAATGTTTACAGAGTGACAGTGAACACAGCTCCATAAAGTTACAATGTTTACAGAGTGACAGTGAACACAGCTCCATAATGTTACAATGTTTACAGAGTGACAGTGAACACAGCTCCATAAAGTTACAATGTTTACAGAGTGACAGTGAACACAGCTCCATAAAGTTACAATGTTTACAGAGTGACAGTGAACACAGCTCCATAAAGTTACAATGTTTACAGAGTGACAGTGAACACAGCTCCATAAAGTTACAATGTTTACAGAGTGACAGTGAACACAGCTCCATAAAGTTACAATGTTTACAGAGTGACAGTGAACACAGCTCCATGAAGTTACAATGTTTACAGAGTGACAGTGAACACAGCTCCATAATGTTACAATGTTTACAGAGTGACAGTGAACACAGCTCCATAATGTTACAATGTTTACAGAGTGACAGTGAACACAGCTCCATAATGTTACAATGTTTACAGAGTGACAGTGAACACAGCTCGATGAAGTTACAATGTTTACAGAGCGACAGTGAACACAGCTCCATAATGTTACAATGTTTACAGAGTGACAGTGAACACAGCTCGATGAAGTTACAATGTTTACAGAGTGACAGTGAACACAGCTCCATAATGTTACAATGTTTACAGAGTGACAGTGAACACAGCTCCATAATGTTACAATGTTTACAGAGTGACAGTGAACACAGCTCCATAATGTTACAATGTTTACAGAGTGACAGTGAACACAGCTCCATAATGTTACAATGTTTACAGAGTGACAGTGAACACAGCTCGATGAAGTTACAATGTTTACAGAGTGACAGTGAACACAGCTCCATAATGTTACAATGTTTGCAGAGTGACAGTGAACACAGCTCGATGAAGTTACAATGTTTACAGAGTGACAGTGAACACAGCTCCATAATGTTACAATGTTTACAGGGTGACAGTGAACACAGCTCCATAATGTTACAATGTTTACAGAGTGACAGGGAACACAGCTCCATAATGTTACAATGTTTACAGAGTGACAGGGAACACAGCTCCATAATGTTACAATGTTTACAGAGTGACAGTGAACACAGCTCCATAATGTTACAATGTTTACAGAGTGACAGTGAACACAGCTCGATGAAGTTACAATGTTTACAGAGTGACAGTGAACACAGCTCGATGAAGTTACAATGTTTACAGAGTGACAGGGAACACAGCTCCATAAAGTTACAATGTTTACAGAGCGACAGTGAACACAGCTCGATGAAGTTACAATGTTTACAGAGTGACAGTGAACACAGCTCGATGAAGTTACAATGTTTACAGAGTGACAGTGAACACAGCTCGATGAAGTTACAATGTTTACAGAGTGACAGGGAACACAGCTCCATAAAGTTACAATGTTTACAGAGTGACAGTGAACACAGCTCCATAATGTTACAATGTTTACAGAGTGACAGTGAACACAGCTCCATAAAGTTACAATGTTTACAGAGTGACAGTGAACACAGCTCGATGAAGTTACAATGTTTACAGAGTGACAGTGAACACAGCTCCATAATGTTACAATGTTTACAGAGTGACAGTGAACACAGCTCGATGAAGTTACAATGTTTACAGAGTGACAGTGAACACAGCTCGATGAAGTTACAATGTTTACAGAGTGACAGTGAACACAGCTCCATAATGTTACAATGTTTACAGAGTGACAGTGAACACAGCTCGATGAAGTTACAATGTTTACAGAGTGACAGGGAACACAGCTCCATAAAGTTACAATGTTTACAGAGTGACAGTGAACACAGCTCCATAATGTTACAATGTTTACAGAGTGACAGTGAACACAGCTCCATAAAGTTACAATGTTTACAGAGTGACAGTGAACACAGCTCCATAATGTTACAATGTTTACAGAGTGACAGTGAACACAGCTCCATGTGTCTCTGTTTGTTTCTTCAGTCTACAGGACAAACTCTAAACTCTGTGTTGTGTTCAGGTGAACTCAACTTACCCAGACAGAACAGCGTGTGAGCCCAGGCAATCCACTGACATGGCGGTGGCCTGAAAACCAAAAAGAAGAGATGAAAGAAAAGATCAATAAAAGTGAGAAAGAAGGTTGGTCTGAAAACAACTTTGCGACACAGTACAAATACAATGTTACAGTAACAGTACTATTACTACTGTAAAACTGTAAATATACAATACTAAATATCCCCAAGCATTTAGAATACAGAACATAATTACACTTTTAAAACAACAACAGTGTCATATATGTATATGTTTATGGCAGCAACTATTTAAAGGAAGGATTTGATACTACACTACTTTCCTGTAATCCATTCATAACTACACGATGAACTCGATGAAAGGGTTTTCTGGGAGTTTTTCCTGATCCGATGTGAGGTCAAAGGTCAGATATGTCTTATGTGTACAGATTGTAAAGCCCTCTGAGGGGAGGTTGTGATTTTGGGCTTTACTAAATAAACTGAATTGAATTGATGTAGTTAATTGATTATCATCTATTGACCTCCAGATCACATGTGATGCTCCTTTAATAACTTGACCGATTATTCCTTTCTGGACATTAAATCGACCACCACGGCTGATCGATGCTCAGATCAAAGCGTGAACTCTCTTCCGCGTGTACTTCACTCACGACGGAGCGTTCATCTTTACCTGGGCATCCCGAAACTCAACCACCACATTCTCGCTGCTCCAGCGGGCCGCCATCTTCCCCCGTCCTCCACTGTCAACAGAACGTCACGTGATCCTGAGGAAACGTGACACCGAATTCACGAGCCCTGTGGGGGGAAGCGGTCAAATGCCTTCATTCTAAGGATCCCCGAAACGTAAAATGAATCATTAAAAAATATATATTTTTAGTTATGTATTTAGTATTATTATTTAATTTAATACACTTTTAATTATAGACACATTTAATTTAATACATATTTCTAATTGTAGAAGGAGCGACCACAACAAGTCCTTTCAAATAAGATCTTTACACATGCGGTCAGGAGTACCTGAATGCACCGCGCTCTCTTTGTCACGAGACTCTTTCGTCTATTCTGATTAGTCGGCCCAGTTTCCGGTATCATATCCAAAATGGCGGCTACCCTGGTGGCGCATGTTGTCGCGGACGCTGGAGCCTTTTTAAAGAAAGCTCCGCTGCAGGTGAGTTTATATTTACCATTAATAAAGATGCGTTTTCTTGAAATGAAGTCAGTCTGTCCGGTACCGGGACCGGCGAGACCGACGATCACCGCACATGTATTTACATTCTCTCTATAAGGACACCGTTTCCATCTTTTTAATATACAATATAAATATACAACCAATACACACGTGTGTTTAAACAACACCTGTATTACATATACAAATATATATATATATATATATATATCAAATTCATCCTCTGCTGCGGGAGAAGGGCGTTGCCATGGTGACGAATCAGTTCTTCATTCAATCTGAAGAAGCTGCTTTTTTCTTTTGACTTCTAACGCGTCACTTCCGGTTATGCTGCGTCACCCTTTTTGTCGATGGTGAGAGGGGCGGTCTATGGTGACAGTGATGATATATTTAAACTTCCACTGTTTAAAGTACTGCTACCTGCCTGTCTGTGCACTTTATTGTATATGTTATATTCTTAATTATTGCACTGTTGATTGTTGTTAATGTTATTGTCTATTGTTGCTCCACCGCCATGACAAATTCCTTGTATGTGAAAACATACTTAATAAAAGGTTCTGATTCTGATATGGTAACCGTCTATGGTCACAGTGATGGTCTATGATCACTGTGACAGTCTATGGTCCGGTCTATGATCACCCTTTAGGTCTATGATCATTCTTTAGGTCTATGATCATTCTTTAGGTCTATGGTGACGGTCTATGGTCACCCTTTAGGTCTATGATCATTCTTTAGGTCTATGATCATTCTTTAGGTCTATGGTGACGGTCTATGATCATTCTTTAGGTCTATGATCATTCTTGAGGTCTATGGTGACGGTCTATGGTCACCCTTTAGGTCTTTTGTCACTGTGACAGTCTATGGTCCGGTCTATGGTCACCCTTTAGGTCTATGGTCGCTGTGACAGTATGGTCCGGTCTATGATCACCCTTTAGGTCTATGATCATTCTTTAGGTCTATGGTGACGGTCTATGGTCACCCTTTAGGTCTATGATCATTCTTTAGGTCTATGGTGATGGTCTATGGTCACCCTTTAGGTCTTTTGTCACTGTGACAGTCTATGGTCCGGTCTATGGTCACCCTTTAGGTCTATGGTCGCTGTGACAGTATGGTCCGGTCTATGATCACCCTTTAGGTCTATGATCATTCTTTAGGTCTATGGTGACGGTCTATGATCACCCTTTAGGTCTATGATCATTCTTTAGGTCTATGGTGACGGTCTATGGCCACAGTGATTATAGTCCCATGGTGATATAGTTATGTTACCCAGTCCTTGTATGGATTATAGTCCTGGTGATATAGTTATGTTACCCAGTCCTTGTATGGGTTATAGTCCTGGTGATATAGTTATGTTACCCAGTCCTTGTATGGGTTATAGTCCTGGTGATATAGTTATGTTACCCAGTCCTTGTATGGGTTATAGTCCCCTGGTGATATAGTTATGTTACCCAGTCCTTGTATGGGTAATAGTCCCATGGTGATATAGTTATGTTACCCAGTCCTTGTATGGGTAATAGTCCCCTGGTGATATAGTTATGTTACCCAGTCCTTGTATGGATTATAGTCCTGGTGATATAGTTATGTTACCCAGTCCTTGTATGGATTATAGTCCTGGTGATATAGTTATGTTACCCAGTCCTTGTATGGATTATAGTCCTGGTGATATAGTTATGTTACCCAGTCCTTGTATGGGTAATAGTCCCCTGGTGATATAGTTATGTTACCCAGTCCTTGTATGGATTATAGTCCTGGTGATATAGTTATGTTACCCAGTCCTTGTATGGGTTATAGTCCTGGTGATATAGTTATGTTACCCAGTCCTTGTATGGATTATAGTCCTGGTGATATAGTTATGTTACCCAGTCCTTGTATGGATTATAGTCCTGGTGATATAGTTATGTTACCCAGTCCTTGTATGGGTTATAGTCCCCTGGTGATATAGTTATGTTACCCAGTCCTTGTATGGGTTATAGTCCCATGGTGATATAGTTATGTTACCCAGTCCTTGTATGGGTTATAGTCCCATGGTGATATAGTTATGTTACCCAGTCCTTGTATGGGTTATAGTCCTGGTGATATAGTTATGTTACCCAGTCCTTGTATGGATTATAGTCCTGGTGATATAGTTATGTTACCCAGTCCTTTTATGGATTATAGTCCTGGTGATATAGTTATGTTACCCAGTCCTTGTATGGGTTATAGTCCCCTGGTGATATAGTTATGTTACCCAGTCCTTGTATGGATTATAGTCCTGGTGATATA
Source organism: Cyclopterus lumpus (assembly GCF_009769545.1). NCBI lineage: Eukaryota > Metazoa > Chordata > Actinopteri > Perciformes > Cyclopteridae > Cyclopterus > Cyclopterus lumpus. Next base: position 31,139,849 of record NC_046968.1, read on the forward strand.
GTTATGTTACCCAGTCCTTGTATGGGTTATAGTCCCCTGGTGATATAGTTATGTTACCCAGTCCTTGTATGGATTATAGTCCTGGTGATATAGTTATGTTACCCAGTCCTTGTATGGATTATAGTCCTGGTGATATAGTTATGTTACCCAGTCCTTGTATGGATTATAGTCCTGGTGATATAGTTATGTTACCCAGTCCTTGTATGGGTAATAGTCCCCTGGTGATATAGTTATGTTACCCAGTCCTTGTATGGATTATAGTCCTGGTGATATAGTTATGTTACCCAGTCCTTGTATGGGTTATAGTCCTGGTGATATAGTTATGTTACCCAGTCCTTGTATGGATTATAGTCCTGGTGATATAGTTATGTTACCCAGTCCTTGTATGGATTATAGTCCTGGTGATATAGTTATGTTACCCAGTCCTTGTATGGGTTATAGTCCCCTGGTGATATAGTTATGTTACCCAGTCCTTGTATGGGTTATAGTCCCATGGTGATATAGTTATGTTACCCAGTCCTTGTATGGGTTATAGTCCCATGGTGATATAGTTATGTTACCCAGTCCTTGTATGGGTTATAGTCCTGGTGATATAGTTATGTTACCCAGTCCTTGTATGGATTATAGTCCTGGTGATATAGTTATGTTACCCAGTCCTTTTATGGATTATAGTCCTGGTGATATAGTTATGTTACCCAGTCCTTGTATGGGTTATAGTCCCCTGGTGATATAGTTATGTTACCCAGTCCTTGTATGGATTATAGTCCTGGTGATATAGTTATGTTACCCAGTCCTTGTATGGGTTATAGTCCCCTGGTGATATAGTTATGTTACCCAGTCCTTGTATGGATTATAGTCCTGGTGATATAGTTATGTTACCCAGTCCTTGTATGGGTTATAGTCCCCTGGTGATATAGTTATGTTACCCAGTCCTTGTATGGGTTATAGTCATGGTGATATAGTTATGTTACCCAGTCCTTGTATGGGTTATAGTCCTGGTGATATAGTTATGTTACCCAGTCCTTGTATGGATTATAGTCCCCTGGTGATGTCGTTATGTAGATTTCTGTTGGTTTGTGTTGCAGGACATTGGCAGCAACATCTACACATTGAGAGATGTGGTGAATGAAATCAGAGACAAACCCACCAGGAAGAGCCTGGCCTTCCTGCCGTACCAGCTGACCTTTAAGGAGCCACATCCTGAGCACGTCCGGCTGGGTAAACTTATCTAAACTAAACACATCCAACTGGTTAAACTAAACTTGAACATGTCCGACTGGTTAAACTAAACCTGAACACATCCGACTGGTTAAACTAAACCTGAACACATCCGACTGGTTAAACTAAACCTTAACACGTCTGACTGGGTAAACTGAACCTGAACACCTCTGACTGGTTAAACTAAACCTGAACACGTCAGACTTTTTAAACTAAATCTGAACACGTCAGACTGGGTAAACTAAACCTGAACACATCCGACTGGTTAATCTAATATGAATCTAAACAAGTCAGACTCGGTAAACTAAACTAAATCTGAACATGTCCAACAAGTTAAACTAATCCAAACCTGAACACGTCCCACTGGTTAAACTAAACCTGAACACGTCTGACTGGGTAAACTGAACCTGAACACGTCAGACTCTGTAAACTAAAGCTGAACACATCTGACTGGTTAAACTAAACTTAAACACGTCCGACAGGTTAAACTAATCCAAACCTGAACAGGGCCGACTGTTTAAACTAAACTAAACCTGAACACGTCCCACTCGGTAAACTAAACCTGAACATGTCCCACAGGTTAAACTAAACTAAACCTGAACACGTCCCACTCGGTAAACTAAACCTGAACACGTCCCACAGGTTAAACTAATCTAAACCTGAACACGTCCTGAGGTCTGGTGTATTTCTTATCTCAGTGACAGAGTTCTCCAAGAAGACTGGAGACTACCCGAGTCTGTCCGCCACAGACATCAAAGTGCTGGCTCTGACCTACCAGCTGGAGCTGGAGCACGTCGGCTCCCAACACCTGAAGAAAGAGCCGGAGGTCAAGGTACCTGAGGCGTGAAGTAGTTTATAGTCTGTAAGTAAACTGCAGATGGTGTGGGTCGTTGAGGCCTGAACCTTCCTCTCATGGTTCTCCCTGTGTCCAGCGCTCTGTGCTAAGCTACGCTAAACTCAGAATGCCGAAGGTGGTTCAGCTGGTGTTCCTTGAATCATGTTGTATAATGTGTTGCATTTCAGGTGGATGTTCACAGCACACAGCGCCACCCAGAGACTCCAGTTAATGTAGCAGGGTTCCACTTCCCCTCCAAGGTCAGGGACGTCTTTGTGTTCTTTCTCTTAAAAAGGGTTTATCGATCAAGATCAAGTGTAAAAAAACATCCGTTGGACATTGTTCAGTTTATTTTGTCCTTGACGTTCCTTCAGAAACATGTGGACAGTCTGAGCGTCCAACAGACGGAGACATCAAGCAATGACGAGTTCAACAGCTTCCAGTTCTGGAGAGAACCGCTGCCGTCCATCGACACCCAGCTGCTGGAGCTCCTGGTGAGTCATTAGTCATGTTCACTAGTGAGTCACAGCTCTCTCTCATGTTCATATAACTCTATAGATCCTTTATTAGTCATGTTCACTAGTGAGTCACAGCTCTCTCTCATGTTCATATAACTCTATAGATCCTTTATTAGTCATGTTCACTAGTGAGTCACAGCTCTCTCTCATGTTCATATAACTCTATAGATCCTTTATTAGTCATGTTCACTAGTGAGTCACAGCTCTCATGTTCATATAACTCTATAGATCCTTTATTAGTCATGTTCACTAGTGAATCACAGCTCTGTCTCATGTTCATATAACTCTATAGATCCTTTATTAGTCATGTTCACTAGTGAGTCACAGCTCTGTCTCATGTTCATGTAACACTATAGATCCTTTATTAGTCATGTTCACTAGTGAGTCACAGCTCTGTCTCATGTTCATATAACTCTATAGATCCTTTATTAGTCATGTTCACTAGTGAGTCACAGCTCTGTCTCATGTTCATGTAACACTATAGATCCTTTATTAGTCATGTTCACTAGTGAGTCACAGCTCTCTCTCATGTTCATATAACTCTATAGATCCTTTATTAGTCATGTTCACTAGTGAGTCACAGCTCTCTCTCATGTTCATATAACTCTATAGATCCTTTATTAGTCATGTTCACTAGTGAGTCACAGCTCTCATGTTCATATAACTCTATAGATCCTTTATTAGTCATGTTCACTAGTGAGTCACAGCTCTCTCTCATGTTCATATAACTCTATAGATCCTTTATTAGTCATGTTCACTAGTGAGTCACAGCTCTCATGTTCATATAACTCTATAGATCCTTTATTAGTCATGTTCACTAGTGAATCACAGCTCTGTCTCATGTTCATATAACTCTATAGATCCTTTATTAGTCATGTTCACTAGTGAGTCACAGCTCTGTCTCATGTTCATATAACTCTATAGATCCTTTATTAGTCATGTTCACTAGTGAGTCACAGCTCTCATGTTCATATAACTCTATAGATCCTTTATTAGTCATGTTCACTAGTGAATCACAGCTCTCTCTCATGTTCATATAACTCTATAGATCCTTTATTAGTCATGTTCACTAGTGAGTCACAGCTCTGTCTCATGTTCATATAACTCTATAGATCCTTTATTAGTCATGTTCACTAGTGAGTCACAGCTCTCATGTTCATATAACTCTATAGATCCTTTATTAGTCATGTTCACTAGTGAATCACAGCTCTGTCTCATGTTCATATAACTCTATAGATCCTTTATTAGTCATGTTCACTAGTGAGTCACAGCTCTCTCTCATGTTCATATAACACTATAGATCCTTTATTAGTCATGTTCACTAGTGAGTCACAGCTCTGTCTCATGTTCATATAACACTATAGATCCTTTATTAGTCATGTTCACTAGTGAGTCACAGCTCTCATGTTCATATAACACTATAGATCCTTTATTAGTCATGTTCACTAGTGAGTCACAGCTCTGTCTCATGTTCATATAACTCTATAGATCCTTTATTAGTCATGTTCACTAGTGAGTCACAGCTCTGTCTCATGTTCATATAACTATATAGATCCTTTATTAGTCATGTTCACTAGTGAGTCACAGCTCTCTCTCATGTTCATATAACACTATAGATCCTTTATTAGTCATGTTCACTAGTGAGTCACAGCTCTCTCTCATGTTCATATAACACTATAGATCCTTTATTAGTCATGTTCACTAGTGAGTCACAGCTCTCTCTCATGTTCATATAACTCTATAGATCCTTTATTAGTCATGTTCACTAGTGAGTCACAGCTCTGTCTCATGTTCATATAACTCTATAGATCCTTTATTAGTCATGTTCACTAGTGAGTCACAGCTCTGTCTCATGTTCATATAACTCTATAGATCCTTTATTAGTCATGTTCACTAGTGAGTCACAGCTCTCATGTTCATATAACTCTATAGATCCTTTATTAGTCATGTTCACTAGTGAGTCACAGCTCTGTCTCATGTTCATATAACTCTATAGATCCTTTATTAGTCATGTTCACTAGTGAGTCACAGCTCTGTCTCATGTTCATATAACACTATAGATCCTTTATTAGTCATGTTCACTAGTGAGTCACAGCTCTCATGTTCATATAACTCTATAGATCCTTTATTAGTCATGTTCACTAGTGAGTCACAGCTCTCTCTCATGTTCATATAACTCTATAGATCCTTTATTAGTCATGTTCACTAGTGAGTCACAGCTCTCTCTCATGTTCATATAACTCTATAGATCCTTTATTAGTCATGTTCACTAGTGAGTCACAGCTCTCTCTCATGTTCATATAACACTATAGATCCTTTATTAGTCATGTTCACTAGTGAGTCACAGCTCTCTCTCATGTTCATATAACTCTATAGATCCTTTATTAGTCATGTTCACTAGTGAGTCACAGCTCTCTCTCATGTTCATATAACTCTATAGATCCTTTATTAGTCATGTTCACTAGTGAGTCACAGCTCTCTCTCATGTTCATATAACTCTATAGATCCTTTATTAGTCATGTTCACTAGTGAGTCACAGCTCTCTCTCATGTTCATATAACACTATAGATCCTTTATTAGTCATGTTCACTAGTGAGTCACAGCTCTGTCTCATGTTCATATAACACTATAGATCCTTTATTAGTCATGTTCACTAGTGAGTCACAGCTCTCATGTTCATATAACTCTATAGATCCTTTATTAGTCATGTTCACTAGTGAGTCACAGCTCTGTCTCATGTTCATATAACTCTATAGATCCTTTATTAGTCATGTTCACTAGTGAGTCACAGCTCTGTCTCATGTTCATATAACACTATAGATCCTTTATTAGTCATGTTCACTAGTGAGTCACAGCTCTCATGTTCATATAACACTATATATCCTTTATTAGTCATGTTCACTAGTGAGTCACAACTCTCATGTTCATATAACACTATAGATCCTTTATTAGTCATGTTCACTAGTGAGTCACAGCTCTGTCTCATGTTCATATAACACTATAGATCCTTTATTAGTCATGTTCACTAGTGAGTCACAGCTCTGTCTCATGTTCATATAACTCTATAGATCCTTTATTAGTCATGTTCACTAGTGAGTCACAGCTCTGTCTCATGTTCATATAACACTATAGATCCTTTATTAGTCATGTTCACTAGTGAGTCACAGCTCTCATGTTCATATAACTCTATAGATCCTTTATTAGTCATGTTCACTAGTGAGTCACAGCTCTGTCTCATGTTCATGTAACACTATAGATCCTTTATTAGTCATGTTCACTAGTGAGTCACAGCTCTGTCTCATGTTCATATAACTCTATAGATCCTTTATTAGTCATGTTCACTAGTGAGTCACAGCTCTGTCTCATGTTCATATAACACTATAGATCCTTTATTAGTCATGTTCACTAGTGAGTCACAGCTCTGTCTCATGTTCATATAACTCTATAGATCCTTTATTAGTCATGTTCACTAGTGAGTCACAGCTCTCATGTTCATATAACTCTATAGATCCTTTATTAGTCATGTTCACTAGTGAGTCACAGCTCTCATGTTCATATAACTCTATAGATCCTTTATTAGTCATGTTCACTAGTGAGTCACAGCTCTGTCTCATGTTCATGTAACACTATAGATCCTTTATTAGTCATGTTCACTAGTGAGTCACAGCTCTGTCTCATGTTCATATAACACTATAGATCCTTTATTAGTCATGTTCACTAGTGAGTCACAGCTCTGTCTCATGTTCATGTAACACTATAGATCCTTTATTAGTCATGTTCACTAGTGAGTCACAGCTCTGTCTCATGTTCATATAACACTATAGATCCTTTATTAGTCATGTTCACTAGTGAGTCACAGCTCTGTCTCATGTTCATGTAACTCTATAGATCCTTTATTAGTCATGTTCACTAGTGAGTCACAGCTCTGTCTCATGTTCATGTAACACTATAGATCCTTTATTAGTCATGTTCACTAGTGAGTCACAGCTCTGTCTCATGTTCATATAACACTATAGATCCTTTATTAGTCATGTTCACTAGTGAGTCACAGCTCTGTCTCATGTTCATATAACACTATAGATCCTTTATTAGTCATGTTCACTAGTGAGTCACAGCTCTGTCTCATGTTCATATAACACTATAGATCCTTTATTAGTCATGTTCACTAGTGAGTCACAGCTCTGTCTCATGTTCATATAACTCTATAGATCCTTTATTAGTCATGTTCACTAGTGAGTCACAGCTCTGTCTCATGTTCATATAACTCTATAGATCCTTTATTAGTCATGTTCACTAGTGAGTCACAGCTCTTTCTCATGTTCATATAACTCTATAGATCCTTTATTAGTCATGTTCACTAGTGAGTCACAGCTCTGTCTCATGTTCATATAACTCTATAGATCCTTTATTAGTCATGTTCACTAGTGAGTCACAGCTCTTTCTCATGTTCATATAACTCTATAGATCCTTTATTGGACTCATGTTCACTAGTGAGTCACAGCTCTGTCTCATGTTCATATAACACTATAGATCCTTTATTGGACTCATGTTCACTAGTGAGTCACAGCTCTCGTGTTCATATAACACTATAGATCCTTTATTGGACTCATGTTCACTAGTTAACCTCACCAGGATCCGGTGGCAGTTTCAAACCCGGAGGTCCATCAGAACCAGACGTCTGCAGCTGCCGGTGACGAGTTCAACAGCTTCCAGTTCTGGAGAGAACCGCTGGCGTCCATCGACTGTCTGCTGGGTCTGCTGGTGAGTTTAAGAAGACTTTCTCTGAACCTGAAGTTCCAGTCACATGAAACGGGACCACCACAGTGTTCATCAGCCGTGTCATGTGACCTTTCTCCAGCACTGAATGGACCAATCTCGTGCCGCCTACTGCAGACAATCCAGTTCTATTGGCTGCTGAGTCAAACATGTTCATAAACATGTTATTACTGATTAATATCTCATTAAATGTTGACGTCTGTAGAAAGTGGACGATGTCGCCACATCGCAGAGCAGGTCGGACACGCCTCTGCAAACGGAGGACCAATCGGACGACGAAGACAAAGAGAACGAGCCTGAAGAGGAGGGAGGGGGCGGATGGATCACTCCCAGTAATATCAGACAGGTGAAGATGGACTCCGCTGATTGGACGGCTCCGGCTGATGTTAAAGTGGGATGTCTTACCACCGACTTCGCCATGCAGGTAACACCTGGAGGTCCTTCATGGTTAAGAGAGTAGATCTCTTTTATTATATAGAAGTTTTAATAAACATGCTTATTAACACGTTTACACATCACATGGGTTTCTGAAAGCACAGGTAAAACCTTCAGGTCTTATTTCATCCAAATAATTCAGTTTTTTTTATCATATAAAAAGCGACTTCAATAATAAGTTATTGATTAGCTGCAGAGGATCAACTGATGTATTGATCCATCCCGTCATCGTCGTTCCAGAACGTTCTCATTCAGATCGGTCTTCATGTTCTCTCTGTCAACGGGATGCTGATCAAGCAGGCGAGGAACTACATCCTGAGATGTCACGCCTGCTTCTGGTGAGTCCAGTCCTCCTGAGACCAGAGTCTGAACCCCGAGGACCAGAGAGCTCACTCGTGTGGTTTCACTTTCAGGACGACCAGCATCATGAACAAAGTCTTCTGTCCCCACTGTGGGAACCCCACGCTGAAGAAGGTGGCTGTGACGCTGGGACAGGACGGGAGCACCAAGATGCACTTCTCCAAGAACCCCAAGGTCCTGAACCCCAGAGGGCTGAGGGTGAGAGAGGGAGACACACACACACAGAGACACACACAGAGACACACACAGAGACACACACAGAGACACACACAGAGAGAGACGCACACAGAGAGAGACACACACAGAGAGAGACACACACACACACACACACACACAGAGAGAGACACACACAGAGAGACACACACACACAGAGACACACACACACAGAGACACACACAGAGAGAGACACACACACAGAGAGAGACACACACACACAGAGACAGACACACACACACAGAGAGAGACAGACACACACACACAGAGACAGACACACACAGAGAGAGACACAGAGACAGACACACACAGAGAGAGACACACACACACAGAGACAGACACACACAGAGAGAGACACACAGAGAGAGACAGACACACAGAGACACACACAGAGAGAGACAGACACACACAGAGAGACACACACACACAGAGACAGACACACACACACAGAGAGAGACAGACACACACACACAGAGACAGACACACACAGAGAGAGACACAGAGACAGACACACACAGAGAGAGACACACACACACAGAGACAGACACACACAGAGAGAGACACACAGAGAGAGACAGACACACAGAGACACACACAGAGAGAGACAGACACACACAGAGAGACACACACACACAGAGACAGACACACACAGAGAGAGACACACACACAGACAGACACACACAGACACACACAGAGAGAGACACACACAGAGACAGACAGACACACACACACACAGAGACACACACACACACACAGAGACACACACACACACACACAGAGACACACACAGACACAGACACACACACACACACAGAGACACACACACACACACAGAGACACACACACACAGAGACACACACACACACAGAGACACACACACACACACACACAGAGACACACACACACACACAGAGACACACACACACACAGAGACACACACACACACAGAGACAGACACACACACAGAGAGAGACACACACACACACACACAGAGACACACACACACACACACAGAGACACACACACACACACACAGAGACACACACACACACACACACAGAGACACACACACACACAGAGACACACACACAGAGACAGACACACACAGAGACACACAGAGAGAGACACACACACACAGACACACACAGAGAGAGACACACACACACAGAGACAGACACACACAGAGACACACACACACAGAGACAGACACACACAGAGACACACACACACACACACAGAGACACACACACAGACACACACACACAGACACACACAGACACACACAGAGACACACACACACACAGAGACACACACACAGAGACACACACACAGACACACACACACAGACACACACACACACAGAGACACACACACACACAGACACACACACACAGACACACACAGACACACACACACACAGAGACATACACAGACACAGACACACACACACACACACACGTCTAACTTGTCGTGTGCTGCAGCACTCGCTGCCTCTGCCTCAGGGGGGGAAGCACAGCAACAACCCCCAGCTGGTGGAGGATCAGAGCTTCCCCCAGCAGAGACTGTCCCGTAAAGCTCGCCAGAAGACGGACGTCCTGGACCCGGACTACGCGGCCGGGGCGTCGCCGTTCTGCCAGAACGACATCTACAGCCGAGCGGCCAACCTGCAAATCAGAGACGGCCGGGGCGGCGGCGGCAGGAGGCGGAGCAACCCCAACGCCGCCCACAAGAAGTTTGTGAAGAAGAAGTGAAGAGCTCAGGGACCTTTGGCCTCCTGGAGACGTCCTCCGGGTCCTCTTAGTCTCGCATCCAAACTAGAGTCCAGAAGAAACGACAAGTCCTTTAAACAGAAAACTCTACGTTAATATGGTTTATGAATCTACTCGAATAAATATGATCTCAAGACTCCTTTATTATGAATCGTTTCTTCTCGAATAAATATGACCTTTAATCCCACAAACGAACACACGTCACATTAAGTGTTTCTGATACAAAGCACTGAAGAGGTGGATTATTTTTATTGATTACTCATTGGTTCATGACATGTCAGTTTCGAGGGTACATTTCATTCATCTGAGTCTTAGTTCAACATTAAAGCTCCGTCACTCCAGAGAGAAGTCTCCATCCCTTCTCGGCTCTTCTGGTTCCTCAGAGTCCGTGAGGCCAGACCCCGTGTCGAGCCCTTCTGACTCCGGCCTGAGGTCCTGCTCCGCTCCCGGGTCTTGGATCTGGGTCTCTGCGGTCAGGCTGCTCAGTTGGGAGGTGATGTGGATATCCGTCTCTCTCTGAGGGAGCAGGAAGTCCAGAGGCTGGAGGACTACGGCGAGGTCGATGCAGCCCAACCTGCCGAACCGGTGCAGCTGAGTGGGAGGAACTCCTGAAGAGACAAAGACCAGGTTGAGACACGCCCCCCCAAGGCTGATTACACCTGAGAAGATGTGTCCCCAAAGCAGACTACAGCCTTACTGCAGCCAGGATACAAGGCTCGAACAGCTGCTAACTGCACCAGTTCATTCATATTTAAATGTGTGTATCAGAATGCGTATTATGATGCATGTGTATCAGGATGTTTATTAGGATGCATGCCAGTGAGACGTCCTTTAAGATGTTTATTAAGATGCGTATGTATCAGCATGCCAGTGAGACGTTTATTAAGATGCGTATGTATCAGCATGCCAGTGAGACGTTTATTAAGATGCGTATGTATCAGCATGCCAGTGAGACGTCCTTTAAGATGTTTATTAAGATGCGTATGTATCAGCATGCCAGTGAGACGTTTATTAAGATGCGTATGTATCAGCATGCCAGTGAGACGTTTATTAAGATGCGTATGTATCAGCATGCCAGTGAGACGTCCTTTAAGACGTTTATTAAGATGCGTATGTATCAGCATGCCAGTGAGACGTCCTTTAAGATGCGTATGTATCAGCATGCCAGTGAGACGTCCTTTAAGATGCGTATGTATCAGCATGCCAGTGAGACGTCCTTTGCGCGTTCTGATGACTGAGGACAGACGGAGACAGAAGTCTTCCTCACCGAGGATGAGCGCGAGCTGAGCCGGAGGGAACAGCAGCTGCAGGCAGCGGTTGAGGAACGGCAGCAGATCTTCAGCGTAGGAAGAGCAGAAGAGGACGAACAGCTGCTTCTCTCTGCTGCTGAAGGCCGACTCCTCGGCCCGGTGGAATACCAGGATCTGACGGGTCACCTGACGGGAAACAAGACCGACAACTCAACACGCCGGTGCAGACCAGCCGGTCGACATGACAGGAAGTAGCTAGTTTACCGTGTTCAGCGCGTCCTGGAGACACGAGGCTACGTCCTGAGCCAGTCCCACGGGGCAGCAGAGCCGCAGGTCGTTGAAGGCCGTCAGGACGTTGTTGAGGAAGCAGGCCAGCGGCTGGAAGTCTAGCAGGGACATGGGGGGCTGTAGGGTTCCGGGCTGGATGCCGGGGGCCACGTGGGGGACGCCCCCCCCTAGCACCGACGGCAGGGCGATAAGCGTGTACATGTTAATGTCCTCTTGGAACGTGTCCACCGCCTCCCGCACGGCTCTGCGGAACGTCTCCGCTGCAACACGCTGGAACATCGGCGCCAGCTGTCCGCGGAAGTCGGCACCCACCCTGCTGAAAGACAGGCCGAAGTACATGCACTGACCCAGCAGGGAGTCCAGGCGGCCCCCCACGCCCCGCTGCAGGTCCCGCTCCAAAGTCTCCAGGAACTCCGCCACCTTCTGCACCACCCAGCCATGGAAGATGGCGGCCTCATTCACCGGCACCTGCCCGTCGGCGGGGGGCGCCGGCGGGTCCTCGTCAGAGAAGATGGCTCGGTACTGCGTGATGATGTCAAACAGGTGGACTCGGCAGGCCTCGATGGTTTTGGTGATGTGGAAGTAGGGGTCGTCCTCGGGGACGCCAGCGAGGATGGACTGAAGCCAGGAGCCTCGAGCCTGCAGGAACTTCACCCTAAGCTCCGCCTCCGTGAACACGTCCATCCGCCGCAGGTAGCCAATCACACGCAGGCAGGCGGGGAGCTGCGAGTTACTGCGAAGCTGCTGCAGCAGCTGGTTGAGCATCAGTTGAGCGGACTGTCGCACCTCACGCACGATCCCCTGCAGGAATATACCACAATAATACTTTGTTTATTATGATAGAATAATGTACACTAATACTCATGTATATTAGTATAAAAATATACAGATAAGTTGAGTCTGAGCTATGTTGCCTAACAATAAGCCTGGCTTGTTGCTGAGCTAACCTCACACTAAGCCTGACTTGTTGGTGAGCTCACCTGGATGCCTAACCTTACAATAAGCCTGACTTGTTGGTGAACTCACCTGGATGTCTAACCTCACAATAAGCCTGACTTGTTGGTGAGCTCACCTGGATGTCTAACCTTACAATAAGCCTGACTTGTTGGTGAACTCACCTGGATGTCTAACCTCACAATAAGCCTGACTTGTTGGTGAGCTCACCTGGATGCCTAACCTTACAATAAGCCTGACTTGTTGGTGAACTCACCTGGATGTCTAACCTCACAATAAGCCTGACTTGTTGGTGAGCTCACCTGGATGTCTAACCTTACAATAAGCCTGACTTGTTGGTGAACTCACCTGGATGTCTAACCTTACAATAAGCCTGACTTGTTGGTGAACTCACCTGGATGTCTAACCTTACAATAAGCCTGACTTGTTGGTGAGCTCACCTGGATGTCTAACCTTACAATAAGCCTGACTTGTTGGTGAACTCACCTGGATGTCTAACCTCACAATAAGCCTGACTTGTTGGTGAGCTCACCTGGATGTCTAACCTTACAATAAGCCTGACTTGTTGGTGAACTCACCTGGATGTCTAACCTTACAATAAGCCTGACTTGTTGGTGAACTCACCTGGATGTCTAACCTCACAATAAGCCTGACTTGTTGGTGAGCTCACCTGGATGTCTAACCTCACAATAAGCCTGACTTGAGCTCACCTGGATGTCTAACCTTACAATAAGCCTGACTTGTTGGTGAACTCACCTGGATGTCTAACCTCACAATAAGCCTGACTTGTTGGTGAACTCACCTGGATGTCTAACCTTACAATAAGCCTGACTTGTTGGTGAACTCACCTGGATGCCTAACCTTACAATAAGCCTGACTTGTTGGTGAGCTCACCTGGATGTCTAACCTTACAATAAGCCTGACTTGTTGGTGAACTCACCTGGATGCCTAACCTTACAATAAGCCTGACTTGTTGGTGAACTCACCTGGATGTCTAACCTTACAATAAGCCTGACTTGTTGGTGAACTCACCTGGATGCCTAACCTTACAATAAGCCTGACTTGTTGGTGAGCTCACCTGGATGTCTAACCTTACAATAAGCCTGACTTGTTGGTGAACTCACCTGGATGTCTAACCTCACAATAAGCCTGACTTGTTGGTGAGCTCACCTGGATGTCTAACCTCACAATAAACCTGACTTGAGCTCACCTGGATGTCTAACCTTACAATAAGCCTGACTTGTTGGTGAACTCACCTGGATGTCTAACCTCACAATAAGCCTGACTTGTTGGTGAACTCACCTGGATGCCTAACCTTACAATAAGCCTGACTTGTTGGTGAGCTCACCTGGATGTCTAACCTTACAATAAGCCTGACTTGTTGGTGAACTCACCTGGATGTCTAACCTCACAATAAGCCTGACTTGTTGGTGAGCTCACCTGGATGTCTAACCTCACAATAAACCTGACTTGAGCTCACCTGGATGTCTAACCTTACAATAAGCCTGACTTGTTGGTGAACTCACCTGGATGTCTAACCTCACAATAAGCCTGACTTGTTGGTGAACTCACCTGGATGTCTAACCTTACAATAAGCCTGACTTGTTGGTGAACTCACCTGGATGTCTAACCTCACAATAAGCCTGACTTGTTGGTGAGCTCACCTGGATGTCTAACCTCACAATAAGCCTGACTTGTTGGTGAGCTCACCTGGATGTCTAACCTCACAATAAGCCTGACTTGTTGCTGAGCTAACCTCACAATAATCCTGACTTGTTGGTGAGCTCACCTGGATGTCTAACCTCACAATAAGCCTGACTTGAGCTCACCTGGATGTCTAACCTTACAATAAGCCTGACTTGTTGGTGAGCTCACCTGGATGTCTAACCTCACAATAAGCCTGACTTGTTGGTGAACTCACCTGGATGTCTAACCTTACAATAAGCCTGACTTGTTGGTGAGCTCACCTGGATGTCTAACCTCACAATAAGCCTGACTTGTTGGTGAACTCACCTGGATGTCTAACCTCACAATAAGCCTGACTTGTTGGTGAGCTCACCTGGATGTCTAACCTCACAATAAGCCTGACTTGTTGGTGAGCTCACCTGGATGTCTAACCTCACAATAAGCCTGACTTGAGCTCACCTGGATGTCTAACCTCACAATAAGCCTGACTTGTTGGTGAGCTCACCTGGATGTCTAACCTCACAATAAGCCTGACTTGAGCTCACCTGGATGTCTAACATTACAATAAGCCTGACTTGTTGGTGAACTCACCTGGATGTCTAACCTCACAATAAGCCTGACTTGTTGGTGAACTCACCTGGATGTCTAACCTTACAATAAGCCTGACTTGTTGGTGAACTCACCTGGATGTCTAGCCTCACAATAAGCCTGACTTGTTGGTGAGCTCACCTGGAAGTCTAACCTTACAATAAGCCTGACTTGAGCTCACCTGGATGTCTAACCTTACAATAAGCCTGACTTGTTGGTGAGCTCACCTGGATGTCTAACCTCACAATAAGCCTGACTTGTTGGTGAACTCAACTGGATGTCTAACCTTACAATAAGCCTGACTTGTTGGTGAACTCACCTGGATGTCTAACCTCACAATAAGCCTGACTTGTTGGTGAACTCACCTGGATGTCTAACCTTACAATAAGCCTGACTTGTTGGTGAACTCACCTGGATGTCTAACCTCACAATAAGCCTGACTTGTTGGTGATCTCACCTGGATGTCTAACCTCACAATAAGCCTGACTTGAGCTCACCTGGATGTCTAACATTACAATAAGCCTGACTTGTTGGTGAACTCACCTGGATGTCTAACCTCACAATAAGCCTGACTTGTTGGTGATCTCACCTGGATGTCTAACCTCACAATAAGCCTGACTTGAGCTCACCTGGATGTCTAACATTACAATAAGCCTGACTTGTTGGTGAACTCACCTGGATGTCTAACCTCACAATAAGCCTGACTTGTTGGTGAACTCACCTGGATGTCTAACCTCACAATAAGCCTGACTTGTTGGTGAGCTCACCTGGATGTCTAACCTCACAATAAGCCTGACTTGAACTCACCTGGATGTCTAACCTTACAATAAGCCTGACTTGTTGGTGAGCTCACCTGGATGTCTAACCTCACAATAAGCCTGACTTGTTGGTGAACTCACCTGGATGTCTAACCTTACAATAAGCCTGACTTGTTGGTGAACTCACCTGGATGTCTAGCCTCACAATAAGCCTGACTTGTTGGTGAGCTCACCTGGAAGTCTAACCTTACAATAAGCCTGACTTGAGCTCACCTGGATGTCTAACCTTACAATAAGCCTGACTTGTTGGTGAGCTCACCTGGATGTCTAACCTCACAATAAGCCTGACTTGTTGGTGAACTCACCTGGATGTCTAACCTTACAATAAGCCTGACTTGTTGGTGAACTCACCTGGATGTCTAACCTCACAATAAGCCTGACTTGTTGGTGAACTCACCTGGATGTCTAACCTTACAATAAGCCTGACTTGTTGGTGAACTCACCTGGATGTCTAACCTCACAATAAGCCTGACTTGTTGGTGATCTCACCTGGATGTCTAACCTCACAATAAGCCTGACTTGTTGGTGAGCTCACCTGGATGTCTAACCTCACAATAAGCCTGACTTGTTGGTGAGCTCACCTGGATGTCTAACCTCACAATAAGCCTGACTTGAGCTCACCTGGATGTCTAACCTTACAATAAGCCTGACTTGTTGGTGAGCTCACCTGGATGTCTAACCTCACAATAAGCCTGACTTGTTGGTGAACTCACCTGGATGTCTAACCTTACAATAAGCCTGACTTGTTGGTGAACTCACCTGGATGTCTAACCTCACAATAAGCCTGACTTGTTGGTGAACTCACCTGGATGTCTAACCTTACAATAAGCCTGACTTGTTGGTGAACTCACCTGGATGTCTAACCTCACAATAAGCCTGACTTGTTGGTGAGCTCACCTGGATGTCTAACCTCACAATAAGCCTGACTTGTTGGTGAGCTCACCTGGATGTCTAACCTCACAATAAGCCTGACTTGAGCTCACCTGGATGTCTAACCTTACAATAAGCCTGACTTGTTGGTGAGCTCACCTGGATGTCTAACCTCACAATAAGCCTGACTTGTTGGTGAACTCACCTGGATGTCTAACCTTACAATAAGCCTGACTTGTTGGTGAACTCACCTGGATGTCTAACCTCACAATAAGCCTGACTTGTTGGTGAACTCACCTGGATGTCTAACCTTACAATAAGCCTGACTTGTTGGTGAACTCACCTGGATGTCTAACCTCACAATAAGCCTGACTTGTTGGTGAGCTCACCTGGATGTCTAACCTCACAATAAGCCTGACTTGTTGGTGAGCTCACCTGGATGTCTAACCTCACAATAAGCCTGACTTGAGCTCACCTGGATGTCTAACCTTACAATAAGCCTGACTTGTTGGTGAGCTCACCTGGATGTCTAACCTTACAATAAGCCTGACTTGTTGGTGAGCTCACCTGGATGTCTAACCTCACAATAAGCCTGACTTGTTGGTGAACTCACCTGGATGTCTAACCTCACAATAAGCCTGACTTGTTGGTGAGCTCACCTGGATGTCTAACCTCACAATAAGCCTGACTTGAGCTCACCTGGATGACGGGCAGAGACGAGTGCTTCTTCTCCAGCCTCTTGGCGTACCCCGCCAGCTCCAGGGCCTCCTCGTAGTAGGCATTGCGTACACAGGTGTCCATGAGCTGAGGGATCTCCAGGATCTCCAGGATCTCCGTGTGCCGGTTCAAGGTGAGGCTGTTCATGCGGCGGCTGGATCCGATCTGCTCCGCCTCCTTCATGAACCCCCTGAACACAAAGGACATGGTTCCTGTTGTTTGGAGAACCTTTCTCTGCAACATGAGAACGGTTCCTGTTGGAGAACCTTTCTCTGCAACATGAGAACGGTTCCTGTTGTTTGGAAAACCTTTCTCTGCAACATGAGAACGGTTCCTGTTTGGAGAACCTTTCTCTGCAACATGAGAACGGTTCCTGTTGGAGAACCTTTCTCTGCAACATGAGAACGGTTCCTGTTGGAGAACCTTTCTCTGCAACATGAGAACGGTTCCTGTTGTTTGGAGAACCTTTCTCTGCAACATGAGAACGGTTCCTGTTTGGAGAACCTTTCTCTGCAACATGAGAACGGTTCCTGTTTGGAGAACCTTTCTCTGCAACATGACAACGGTTCCTGTTGTTTGGAGAACCTTTCTCTGCAACATGAGAACGGTTCCTGTTGGAGAACCTTTCTCTGCAACATGAGAACGGTTCCTGTTGGAGAACCTTTCTCTGCAACATGAGAACGGTTCCTGTTGTTTGGAGAACCTTTCTCTGCAACATGAGAACGGTTCCTGTTTGGAGAACCTTTCTCTGCAACATGAGAACGGTTCCTGTTGGAGAACCTTTCTCTGCAACATGAGAACGGTGTTTTACTGCCTGTTCACTGAAGCAGTACATCTATCTGAATAAGAATGAATAAATATAATTATTATAATGAATGTTATTGTATCAATGACAGTAAAACATACCTACTGGTATAGGATAGTGGAACAGTCCATTTCAATACGTTCACTATGTTTTGAGTGTATATTATGTATAGTAGTGTTATACTACTTTTACAAGGTCTCGGGGTCTAGGTCTCTAGGGGTCTGATGGTCTCACTGACCTGCACCGCTCCCTGAAAGGAGGAAGTGGTGGTGTAGGTCTCTAGGGGTCTGATGGTCTCACTGACCTGCACCGCTCCCTGTAAGGAGGAAGTGGTGGTCTAGGTCTCTAGGGGTCTGATGGTCTCACTGACCTGCACCGTTCTCTGTAAGGAGGAAGTGGTGGTCTAGGTCTCTAGGGGTCTGATGGTCTCACTGACCTGCACCGCTCCCTGAAAGGAGGAAGTGGTGGTGTAGGTCTCTAGGGGTCTGATGGTCTCACTGACCTGCACCGCTCCCTGAAAGGAGGAAGTGGTGGTCTAGGTCTCTAGGGGTCTGATGGTCTCACTGACCTGCACCGCTCCCTGAAAGGAGGAAGTGGTGGTCTAGGTCTCTGATGGTCTCACTGACTTGCACCGCTCCCTGTAAGGAGGAAGTGGTGGTCTAGGTCTCTAGGGGTCTGATGCTCTCACTGACCTGCACCGCTCCCTGTAAGGAGGAAGTGATGGTCTAGGTCTCTAGGGGTCTGATGGTCTCACTGACCTGCACCGCTCCCTGAAAGGAGGAAGTGGTGGTCTAGGTCTCTAGGGGTCTGATGGTCTCACTGACCTGCACCGCTCCCTGAAAGGAGAAAGTGGTGGTCTAGGTCTCTAGGGGTCTGATGGTCTCACTGACCTGCGTCGTTCCCTGAAAGGAGGAAGTGGTGGTCTAGGTCTCTGATGGTCTCACTGACTTGCACCGCTCCCTGTAAGGAGGAAGTGGTGGTCTAGGTCTCTAGGGGTCTGATGGTCTCACTGACCTGCACCGCTCCCTGTAAGGAGGAAGTGATGGTCTAGGTCTCTAGGGGTCTGATGGTCTCACTGACCTGCACCGCTCCCTGAAAGGGGGAAGTGGTGGTCTAGGTCTCTAGAGGTCTGATGGTCTCACTGACCTGCACCGTTCCCTGTAAGGAGGAAGTGGTGGTCTAGGTCTCTAGGGGTCTGATGGTCTCACTGACCTGCACCGCTCCCTGAAAGGAGGAAGTGGTGGTGTAGGTCTCTAGGGGTCTGATGGTCTCACTGACCTGCACCGCTCCCTGAAAGGAGGAAGTGGTGGTGTAGGTCTCTAGGGGTCTGATGGTCTCACTGACCTGCACCGCTCCCTGAAAGGAGGAAGTGGTGGTCTAGGTCTCTAGGGGTCTGATGGTCTCACTGACCTGCACCGCTCCCTGAAAGGAGGAAGTGGTGGTCTAGGTCTCTAGGGGTCTGATGGTCTCACTGACCTGCGTCGTTCCCTGAAAGGAGGAAGTGGTGGTCTAGGTCTCTGATGGTCTCACTGACTTGCACCGCTCCCTGTAAGGAGGAAGTGGTGGTCTAGGTCTCTAGGGGTCTGATGGTCTCACTGACCTGCACCGCTCCCTGTAAGGAGGAAGTGATGGTCTAGGTCTCTAGGGGTCTGATGGTCTCACTGACCTGCACCGCTCCCTGAAAGGAGGAAGTGGTGGTCTAGGTCTCTAGGGGTCTGATGGTCTCACTGACCTGCACTGCTCCCTGAAAGGAGGAAGTGGTGGTCTAGGTCTCTAGGGGTCTGATGGTCTCACTGACCTGCGTTGTTCCCTGAAAGGAGGAAGTGGTGGTCTAGGTCTCTGATGGTCTCACTGACTTGCACCGCTCCCTGTAAGGAGGAAGTGGTGGTCTAGGTCTCTAGGGGTCTGATGGTCTCACTGACCTGCACCGCTCCCTGTAAGGAGGAAGTGGTGGTCTAGGTCTCTAGGGGTCTGATGGTCTCACTGACCTGCACCGCTCCCTGAAAGGGGGAAGTGGTGGTCTAGGTCTCTAGGGGTCTGATGGTCTCACTGACCTGCACCGTTCCCTGTAAGGAGGAAGTGGTGGTCTAGGTCTCTAGGGGTCTGATGGTCTCACTGACCTGCACCGCTCCCTGAAAGGAGGAAGTGGTGGTCTAGGTCTCTAGGGGTCTGATGGTCTCACTGACCTGCACCGCTCCCTGTAAGGAGGAAGTGGTGGTCTAGGTCTCTAGGGGTCTGATGGTCTCACTGACCTGCACCGTTCTCTGTAAGGAGGAAGTGGTGGTCTAGGTCTCTAGGGGTCTGATGGTCTCACTGACCTGCACCGCTCCCTGAAAGGGGGAAGTGGTGGTCTAGGTCTCTAGGGGTCTGATGGTCTCACTGACCTGCACCGCTCCCTGAAAGGAGGAAGTGGTGGTCTAGGTCTCTAGGGGTCTGATGGTCTCACTGACCTGCACCGCTCCCTGAAAGGAGGAAGTGGTGGTCTAGGTCTCTAGGGGTCTGATGGTCTCACTGACCTGCGTCGTTCCCTGAAAGGAGGAAGTGGTGGTCTAGGTCTCTGATGGTCTCACTGACTTGCACCGCTCCCTGTAAGGAGGAAGTGGTGGTCTAGGTCTCTAGGGGTCTGATGGTCTCACTGACCTGCACCGCTCCCTGTAAGGAGGAAGTGATGGTCTAGGTCTCTAGGGGTCTGATGGTCTCACTGACCTGCACCGCTCCCTGAAAGGAGGAAGTGGTGGTCTAGGTCTCTAGGGGTCTGATGGTCTCACTGACCTGCACTGCTCCCTGAAAGGAGGAAGTGGTGGTCTAGGTCTCTAGGGGTCTGATGGTCTCACTGACCTGCGTTGTTCCCTGAAAGGAGGAAGTGGTGGTCTAGGTCTCTGATGGTCTCACTGACTTGCACCGCTCCCTGTAAGGAGGAAGTGGTGGTCTAGGTCTCTAGGGGTCTGATGGTCTCACTGACCTGCACCGCTCCCTGTAAGGAGGAAGTGATGGTCTAGGTCTCTAGGGGTCTGATGGTCTCACTGACCTGCACCGCTCCCTGAAAGGGGGAAGTGGTGGTCTAGGTCTCTAGGGGTCTGATGGTCTCACTGACCTGCACCGCTCCCTGTAAGGAGGAAGTGGTGGTCTAGGTCTCTAGGGGTCTGATGGTCTCACTGACCTGCACCGCTCCCTGAAAGGAGGAAGTGGTGGTCTAGGTCTCTAGGGGTCTGATGGTCTCACTGACCTGCACCGCTCCCTGTAAGGAGGAAGTGGTGGTCTAGGTCTCTAGGGGTCTGATGGTCTCACTGACCTGCACCGTTCTCTGTAAGGAGGAAGTGGTGGTCTAGGTCTCTAGGGGTCTGATGGTCTCACTGACCTGCACCGCTCCCTGAAAGGGGGAAGTGGTGGTCTAGGTCTCTAGGGGTCTGATGGTCTCACTGACCTGCACCGCTCCCTGAAAGGAGGAAGTGGTGGTCTAGGTCTCTAGGGGTCTGATGGTCTCACTGACCTGCACCGTTCCCTGTAAGGAGGAAGTGGTGGTCTAGGTCTCTAGGGGTCTGATGGTCTCACTGACCTGCACCGCTCCCTGAAAGGAGGAAGTGGTGGTCTAGGTCTCTAGGGGTCTGATGGTCTCACTGACCTGCACCGCTCCCTGTAAGGAGGAAGTGATGGTCTAGGTCTCTAGGGGTCTGATGGTCTCACTGACCTGCACCGCTCCCTGAAAGGAGGAAGTGGTGGTCTAGGTCTCTAGGGGTCTGATGGTCTCACTGACCTGCACTGCTCCCTGAAAGGAGGAAGTGGTGGTCTAGGTCTCTAGGGGTCTGATGGTCTCACTGACCTGCGTTGTTCCCTGAAAGGAGGAAGTGGTGGTCTAGGTCTCTGATGGTCTCACTGACTTGCACCGCTCCCTGTAAGGAGGAAGTGGTGGTCTAGGTCTCTAGGGGTCTGATGGTCTCACTGACCTGCACCGCTCCCTGTAAGGAGGAAGTGATGGTCTAGGTCTCTAGGGGTCTGATGGTCTCACTGACCTGCACCGCTCCCTGAAAGGGGGAAGTGGTGGTCTAGGTCTCTAGGGGTCTGATGGTCTCACTGACCTGCACCGTTCCCTGTAAGGAGGAAGTGGTGGTCTAGGTCTCTAGGGGTCTGATGGTCTCACTGACCTGCACCGCTCCCTGAAAGGAGGAAGTGGTGGTCTAGGTCTCTAGGGGTCTGATGGTCTCACTGACCTGCACCGCTCCCTGTAAGGAGGAAGTGGTGGTCTAGGTCTCTAGGGGTCTGATGGTCTCACTGACCTGCACCGTTCTCTGTAAGGAGGAAGTGGTGGTCTAGGTCTCTAGGGGTCTGATGGTCTCACTGACCTGCACCGCTCCCTGAAAGGGGGAAGTGGTGGTCTAGGTCTCTAGGGGTCTGATGGTCTCACTGACCTGCACCGCTCCCTGAAAGGAGGAAGTGGTGGTCTAGGTCTCTAGGGGTCTGATGGTCTCACTGACCTGCACCGTTCCCTGTAAGGAGGAAGTGGTGGTCTAGGTCTCTAGGGGTCTGATGGTCTCACTGACCTGCACCGCTCCCTGAAAGGAGGAAGTGGTGGTCTAGGTCTCTAGGGGTCTGATGGTCTCACTGACCTGCACCGCTCCCTGTAAGGAGGAAGTGGTGGTCTAGGTCTCTAGGGGTCTGATGGTCTCACTGACCTGCACCGTTCTCTGTAAGGAGGAAGTGGTGGTCTAGGTCTCTAGGGGTCTGATGGTCTCACTGACCTGCACCGCTCCCTGAAAGGGGGAAGTGGTGGTCTAGGTCTCTAGGGGTCTGATGGTCTCACTGACCTGCACCGCTCCCTGAAAGGAGGAAGTGGTGGTCTAGGTCTCTAGGGGTCTGATGGTCTCACTGACCTGCACCGCTCCCTGAAAGGGGGCAGCTTGTCCAGCAGCCGGGACACGCTGCCCTCCACGCGGCCGAAGTCCCGGTAGATGTGCTCGGTGCAGTCCGCGGTGCGGATGAAGGTCTGGTAGTTAGAGAAGGCCAGTTCTCGGGTCTGCTGCAGGACCTGATCCCGTTCCTCCGCCAGCCGCTCCGGCTCCCGGACCAGCTTCTCCAGCCCGAAGGAGCTCAGCTCGGACAGGTAGACCGCGAAGTCCGGGTTGTCCCTCCAGCTGTCCGGGAAGCTGTCCTTGAAGATGGAGGCCAGGATACTCTCGTCCTCCACGTCCACCGCCGCCATGTTGGAGGGCAGCTCAAAACAACAACAACAACAACAACCATTTCCTGGTTCGTTTCCGTCTTTTTCTTCTTCGTTAGTGTTATTGGTGGTTGGTGAACTAGCAGCGATGCGCATGCGCTTTACCGCTACCCACTGGACGAGTTACAACACACAGCGCATGCGCAGTGTCACTAAAGCGAAGTCTTCCTCTTCTTTTCATGGCGGTTGGCTTTCGGGTGCATTACCGCCACCAAATGGTTAAGGAAGTACATATATTATACGTAAACCAACCAAACAAACAAACAAACATACAAATAACGTTAATTCTCAGATTCGATTAATTAGTCTCTTCTAAATATTAGTCAATTTGTGGAGGGCTAACCCGTCAATTTGTCAATAAAGTTGTTTCTGAAGCTCCGGTTGTGACGTCAACGGAAGTGATGTACGGATCGTCGTCCCGTTGTAAAGCTGCAGGAGAGGAGCAGCAAACTGTCAACAAGCAACGTCTAGGTGAGTAACGGGCACGCGCAGGCAACTGACACGCGCTCGGACCCGCTCAGGTAGAAGCGAGCTTAGCATTAGTCAGCTAAGTCCTGCTAGTAGCTAACGTTAGCTTAGCTTAAAGTTTAAAGTTAGGTTCACTAGTTCAAAGTAACACGTGTTATTCAGGGTACAAGTCCCTCAAGCACACAGTACAAGTACCTCTACCAGACTGTAGTCTGTCACAGTACAAGTACCTCTACCAGACTGTAGTCTGTCACAGTACAAGTACCTCTACTACACTGTAGTCTGTCACAGTACAAGTACCTCTACCACACTGTAGTCTGTCACAGTACAAGTACCTCTACTACACTGTAGTCTGTCACAGTACAAGTACCTCTACTACACTGTAGTCTGTCACAGTACAAGTACCTCTACCAGACTGTAGTCTCACAGTACAAGTACCTCTACCAGACTGTAGTCTGTCACAGTACAAGTACCTCTACCAGACTGTAGTCTCACAGTACAAGTACCTCTACCAGACTGTAGTCTCACAGTACAAGTACCTCTACCACACTGTAGTCTCACAGTACAAGTACCTCTACCACACTGAACCTACAGATGGTCATGTGACCTCTTCTGTCATGTGCTCATGTCCCTGCAGGTGGAGGAAGATCAGACAGTCAAAGATAAGCTGATGTCTGAACTCTCTGATCCTGACTGACCTTCATCAGTTGACCTTCACAGCCTCCCAGTGAGACCAGTATGGCTGCAGCCAACACCACCAAGATCTCATGGAGACTGCGTGAGTTTTAGCTTCATGTTGATTTACTGCAGGTGACATTCATCCTAACCTGATATAAAACATACATACATACATACTTGAGTGGTATGATGATAAATACTTTGAGATATTCTGAATGTGTTCTATGTGGCCAGCGTCTGGTCCACATGGCACCACTAAGTGTGTTCCTCCCGTGTGGCTCTCCAGAGGAGTTCGAGGCTCACTCCAGCCCGGTCTCCTGTTTGGCTCTGGGGAAAAGCTCGGGCCGCCTGCTGGCCACAGGAGGGCAGGACTGCAGGGTCAACATCTGGGCCCTCAGCAAGGCCAACTGCATCATGGTGAGAGCTGCTCACTGCTGGTCCATTGACGAAGCACTGGTACAGGGGCTGAGAGAGAGAGTGTGTGTGTGTGTCCTCTCAGAGTTTGACTGGTCACAAGAGCCCAGTGGAGTGTGTCCAGTTCAACACATCAGAGGAGCAGGTCGCCGCTGGTTCTCAGTCCGGATCGATACGAGTCTGGGACCTGGAGGCTGCCAAGAGTGAGACTGTGTGTGTGTGTGTGTGTGTGTGTGTGTGTGTGTGTGTGTGTGTGTGTGTGTGTGTGTGTGTGTGTGTGTGTGTGTGTGTGTGTGTGTGTGTGTGTGTGTGTGTGTGTGTGTGTGTGTGTGTGTGTGTGTGTGTGTGTGTGTGTGTGTGTGTGTGTGTGTGTGTGTGTGTGTGTGTGTGTGTGTGTGTGTGTGTGTGTGTGTGTGTGTGTGTGTGTGTGTGTGTGTGTGTGTGTGTGTGTGTGTGTGTGTGTGTGTCACAAAAGCACAATGTTTTGACATATGTTGAGTGTAGGATTGTCACGATACCAAAATGATAACTTAAAAGCACTATATAAATTAAATGTATTATTAATAAATACGATAACTGCCATAAATATCACGATACCTGAATTCGATACGATACTGGTATATTAATCTATAATAGTAATAAATAAAACATCTATATGGTTCCCTTTTCCCCAGCTCGTTGAACACTTAACAAATGGCATTAATATTAGCATACAGCAAGATATTAATGAACTACATGGTGCCCTCATAGCATTGATTATACATATGTAGGCCTTTCAGCTGACCAGATGAATACATAGTTCCTTCATAAGTATGAGCAACTGTAGAGTTACGTAATGTCACAGGTGTGTGTTTGAGGTGAAACCCCCTTGGTTTCAGTCCAGTCTTCTTGTCTCCTCCAGTTTTAAGGACTCTGATGGGGCACAAAGCCAACATCACCAGTCTGGGCTTTCATCCATATGGAGACTTCCTGGCCTCGAGCTCCATGGACACAAACATCAAGGTAGGTAGATAGGTAGGTATGTATGTAGATGTGTACTAATGAAATCTTTCTCATCTGTACCTGTGGACTCTGTCTTGTTCTGTCAGCTGTGGGACGTCCGGAGGAAAGGATATGTGTTCAGGTACAAGGTGAGAACTGTGCAAAGTCCTGGTTGTAATAACATGTCATAGTTAAAGTCCTGGTTGTAATAACATGTCATAGGTAAAGTCCTGAATAACATGTCATAGGTAAAGTCCTGAATAACATGTCATAGGTAAAGTCCTGGTTGTAATAACATGTCATAGTTAAAGTCCTGGTTGTAATAACATGTCATAGTTAAAGTCCTGGTTGTAATAACATGTCATAGTTAAAGTCCTGAATAACATGTCATAGGTAAAGTCCTGGTTGTAATAACATGTCATAGTTAAAGTCCTGGTTGTAATAACATGTCATAGGTAAAGTCCTGGTTGTAATAACATGTCATAGTTAAAGTCCTGGTTGTGCTGCAGGGTCACACTCAGGCGGTGAGGAGCCTGGCCTTCAGTCCTGATGGAAAGTGGTTGGCTTCAGCCAGTGACGACTCCACTGTCAAGGTACAAGGAGTGAGAGGTTGCTTTCACACCTGATGAGTCTCACCTGGACCCACCAGGTGTGGAGGCAGCCTCAGTCTCTGCTCAGAAGGTTCCTGATGTAAACCAACATGTTTGTAAACAATGGTGATGATGACTCGTACGTTCAGATGTTGTTTTTCTCCGTCAGCTGTGGGACCTGAATCAGGGGAAGATGATCACAGAGTTTAAATCTCACACTGCAGCCGTCAACATCATCCAGTTTCATCCCAACGAGTACCTGCTGGCCTCAGGTAGCTCCGACAGGTAGGACCTCCGCTTTGTCTCCTCTTTGATACACCATCAGCTCTGTCTCCTCTTTGATACACCATCACCTCTGTCTCTGTCTCCTCTTTGATACACCATCAGCTCTGTCTCTGTCTCCTCTTTGATACACCATCAGCTCTGTCTCTGTCTCCTCTTTGATACACCATCACCTCTGTCTCTGTCTCCTCTTTGATACACCATCAGCTCTGTCTCTGTCTCCTCTTTGATACACCATCAGCTCTGTCTCTGTCTCCTCTTTGATACACCATCACCTCTGTCTCCTCTTTGATACACCATCACCTCTGTCTCTGTCTCCTCTTTGATACACCATCACCTCTGTCTCCTCTTTGATACACCATCACCTCTGTCTCTGTCTCCTCTTTGATACACCATCAGCTCCGTCTCCTCTGACGGTGTTGTCTCTGTTCCGTCTGCAGGACCATCAAGCTGTGGGACCTGGAGAAGTTTACAATGATTGGCTCGTTGGAGGCAGACACAACTCCAGTCAGGTGAGTTTTCTCCCCACAGAGTGAGAGCCGGTCGGCCCACATGAGACATAAACGTGACCTCTGACCCCTGCGGGTTCAGGTCTGTGTTTTTCAGCTCGGACGGCTCCTGTCTGTACAGCGGGGCCACAGACTGTCTGCGCATCTTTGGCTGGGAGCCCGACCGCTGCTTCGATGTGGTACCTGTGGGCTGGGGGAAGGTCTCCGACCTGGCGGTCTGCAACCAGCAGCTGGTGTGTAGCTGTTGTTGTTGTTGTTGTTGTTGTTGTTGTTGTATAAAATGTCTTCATCGAACCTCTATGCTCCTTCTCTGCCCGGCAGATTGGTGTGTCTCACCAGCTCTCTAGTGTGTCGTCCTACGTGGTTGATCTGAAGCGGGTGAAGAAGAGCGGTGGCTCTGTGATCCAGGGAATCATCCAGGACAACCAGCCGCTCGCAGAGCCCAAAGATCCTAAAGGATCCGCATTGCGCAGGAACTACGAGAGACCCACAACCACCTGCAGCTCACAAAGGTATGGCTCATCTGACCAGAAGATTACCTGCAAAGAGACTTCATCACCAGACAACATTATAACATCAAGTCCTGTACTCTGATGTCTTGATTTCTTTGAATACCAACACTATAGTTTAGAGCCCAGTCCTTCCGCTTGAGCCATCTTCACATATTCATGAGCTCTTCAAAGCCTGTCCATGGATTCCTAACTCCTCCAGAAGCCTCATGGAAGGTATTCCAGCACCACCCTAATAGGTCTCCTGGACTGGGCCTTCCCACTGGGCTGTAAGCCCCATGATGGAGGCAGTCTTCAGTGAAGGGGACCAGAATACCAGCTCCCGGCAGCGTAGACCATCAGAGGAAAGATGAACTGCTGGCCGATACCCACATGGTCCAGTGTGTCCTGTCTATGGCTTGTTTGAAGGATCTTTGGGCCTTTCCTGTTCTATTGCACTAATGTTGTCTCTTTGGCGTTCGGGGTACGTTTTCACGTATGAAGTGATGGTTCGCTCCAGTTTCTCCATAGTTGTTATTGGGACTTCATAGATGGTGAGTTGCACATTATTCAGGGCAGGAAGTGTAGCCACCAGAGCACTGTTGGTACGGTTTCATCACCGATGCAGAACTTTGAGTATCTTAGCACCTGTTTGCCATTACTTTCATCCAGACCCACTTGATGTTCCCCCACAGCCACTTAGTGACAGCTGCAGTCGTGGTTGTTGTGTCGTTGAGGCCCTGATGAGGACTTACTCGGCTGGGTGAGATTGTGCAGCCGTGCCATGATGCCTCCCACTGAACATGTTGCAGTGAAGAAGGCTGTTGTGAAGTCCAGTTGCAGCTCATGGAAGTAGGTCTTGACCAGCATAGTGAAGGGCTCTGTCACTTGGAAAAGGAATCAAGAAGAGTTCATGTGGATCTGAGCCAAATGCGTTGGTCAGGTGGTTAGCCAAGCCTCCTCATGAGTATCCAAGGAAGCATAAGACACTCGATGCATCCTTGTGGACCTTGCATGGCACTCAGCTTGGAGTAGTATGAGGCCTTCTCTCCTTATCGGATACTTTATTCTGTTGCTTTTGGATTAGAGACACCTTCTGTCCTTCAGCATCACACCTTCTGTCCTTCAGCGTCACACCTTCTGTCCTTCAGCGTCACACCTTCAGTCCTTCAGCATCACACCTTCTGCCCTTCAGCGTCACACCTTCAGTCCTTCAGCATCACACCTTCGGTCCTTCAGCGTCACACCTTCGGTCCTTCAGCGTCACACCTTCGGTCCTTCAGCGTCACACCTTCGGTCCTTCAGCGTCACACCTTCGGTCCTTCAGCGTCACACCTTCGGTCCTTCAGCGTCACACCTTCGGTCCTTCAGCGTCACACCTTCTGTCCTTCATCGTCACACCTTCTGTCCTTCATCGTCACACCTTCTGTCCTTCATCGTCACACCTTCGGTCCTTCAGCATCACACCTTCGGTCCTTCAGCATCACACCTTCAGTCCTTCAGCATCACACCTTCAGTCCTTCAGCATCACACCTTCAGTCCTTCAGCATCACACCTTCTGTCCTTAACACCTTCTGCCCTTCAGCATCACACCTTCAGTCCTTCAGCTTCACACCTTCTGTCCTTAACACCTTCTGTCCTTCATCGTCACACCTTCAGTCCTTCAGCGTCACACCTTCTGTCCTTCAGCGTCACACCTTCAGTCCTTCAGCGTCACACCTTCAGTCCTTCAGCGTCACACCTTCAGCGTCACACCTTCAGTCCTTCATCGTCACACCTTCTGTCCTTCATCGTCACACCTTCAGTCCTTCAGCGTCACACCTTCAGTCCTTCAGCGTCACACCTTCAGTCCTTCAGCATCACACCTTCAGTCCTTCAGCATCACACCTTCTGTCCTTCAGCGTCACACCTTCTGTCCTTCATCGTCACACCTTCTGTCCTTCATCGTCACACCTTCAGTCCTTCAGCATCACACCTTCAGTCCTTCAGCATCACACCTTCAGTCCTTCAGCATCACACCTTCGGTCCTTCAGCTTCACTCCTTCTGTCCTTAACTCCTTCTGTCCTTCATCCTCACTCCTTCTGTCCTTCACACCTTCTGTCCTTCAGCGTCACACCATCTGTCCATCAGCGTCACACCTTCTGTCCTTCATCGTCACACCTTCTGTCCTTCATCGTCACACCTTCAGTCCTTCAGCATCACACCTTCGGTCCTTCAGCTTCACTCCTTCTGTCCTTAACTCCTTCTGTCCTTCATCCTCACTCCTTCTGTCCTTCACACCTTCTGTCCTTCAGCGTCACACCATCTGTCCATCAGCGTCACACCTTCTGTCCTTCATCGTCACACCTTCTGTCCTTCATCGTCACACCTTCTGTCCTTAATCGTCACACCATCTGTCCATCAGCGTCACACCTTCTGTCCTTCATCGTCACACCTTCTGTCCTTAATCGTCACACCTTCTGTCCTTCAGCGTCACACCATCTGTCCATCAGCGTCACACCTTCTGTCCTTCATCGTCACACCTTCTGTCCTTCATCGTCACACCTTCTGTCCTTCATCGTCACACCTTCTGTCCTTCAGCGTCACACCTTCAGTCCTTCATCGTCACACCTTCTGTCCTTCAGCGTCACACCTTCTGTCCTTCATCGTCACAGCTTCTGTACTTCAGCGTCACACCTTCTGTCCTTAACTCCTTCAGCGTCACACCTTCTGTCCTTAACTCCTTCTGTCCTTCATCCTCACTCCTTCTGTCCTTCACACCTTCAGCGTCACTCCTTCTGTCCTTAACTCCTTCTGTCCTTCAGCGTCACTCCTTCTGTCCTTAACTCCTTCTGTCCTTCATCCTCACTCCTTCTGTCCTTCACACCTTCTGTCCTTCAGCGTCACTCCTTCTGTCCTTAACTCCTTCTGTCCTTCATCCTCACTCCTTGTGTCCTTAACTCCTTCTGTCCTTCATCCTCACTCCTTCTGTCCTTCACACCTTCTGTCCTTCAGCGTCACTCCTTCTGTCCTTAACTCCTTCTGTCCTTCATCCTCACTCCTTCTGTCCTTAACTCCTTCTGTCCTTCAGCGTCACACCATCTGTCCATCAGCGTCACACCTTCTGTCCTTCATCGTCACACCTTCTGTCCTTCATCGTCACACCTTCTGTCCTTAACTCCTTATGTCCTTCATCGTCACTCCTTCTGTCCTTCACACCTTCTGTCCTTCATCGTCACTCCTTCTGTCCTTCAGCGTCACTCCTTCTGTCCTTCAGCGTCACTCCTTCTGTCCTTAACTCCTTCTGTCCTTCGTCACTCCTTCTGTCCTTAACTCCTTCTGTCCTTCAGCGTCACACCTTCTGTCCTTCACACCTTCTGTCCTTCAGCGTCACTCCTTCTGTCCTTCATCATCAATCCCTCTGTCCTTCAGCGTCACTCCTTCTGTCCTTCAGCGTCACTCCTTCTGTCCTTAACTCCTTCTGTCCTTCATCGTCACTCCTTCTGTCCTTCAGCGTCACTCCTTCTGTCCTTCAGCGTCACACCTTCTGTCCTTCACTCCTTCTGTCCTTCATCGTCACACCTTCTGTCCTTCAGCATCACACCTTCTGTCCTTAACTCCTTCTGTCCTTCAGCATCAAACCTTCTGTCCTTAACTCCTTCGTCACACCTTCAGTCCTTCATCGTCACTCCTTCTGTCCTTCAGCATCACACCTTCTGTCCTTCAGCGTCACTCCTTCTGTCCTTAACTCCTTCTGTCCTTCATCGTCACTCCTTCTGTCCTTCAGCGTCACACCTTCTGTCCTTAACTCCTTCTGTCCTTCAGCGTCACACCTTCTGTCCTTCACACCTTCTGTCCTTAACTCCTTCTGTCCTTCATCATCACTCCTTCTGTCCTTCAGCGTCACTCCTTCTGTCCTTAACTCCTTCTGTCCTTCAGCGTCACACCTTCTGTCCTTCATCGTCACACCTTCTGTCCTTCATCGTCACACCTTCTGTCCTTCAGCGTCACACCTTCTGTCCTTCAGCGTCACACCTTCTGTCCTTCAGCGTCACACCTTCTGTCCTTCATCGTCATACCTTCTGTCCTTCATCGTCACAGCTTCTGTACTTCATCGTCATACCTTCTGTCCTTCATCGTCACACCTTCTGTCCTTCATCGTCACACCTTCTGTCCTTCATCGTCATACCTTCTGTCCTTCATCGTCACAGCTTCTGTACTTCACACCTTCTGTCCTTCACACTTCTGTTGTCTCCTCTCTGATATAGTTAGAGAGGAGACACTTGCAGAAGTGCTGATTAACTTGTATTCTGCCACACAAGAACTTTGCCTACATAAAAAAGGAACCGTGTTGTGATGTCATCAGGGTGAAGCAGAGTTCAGACGCTGATAGGCGGAGCCCTGAAGGTGAGAGGCGGAGCCCCAGTGAGGATGAGGCGGACGAGAAAGTATCGTCAGCTGAAATCCACAACGCAGAAGACTTCAAAGAGATATTCCAGCCGAAGAACGCCATCTGTAGGTCTCAGCATCACTCCTTCTGTCCTTCATCGTCACACCTTCTGTCCTTCAGCATCACACCTTCTGTCCTTCATCGTCACACCTTCTGTCCTTCAGCATCACACCTTCTGTCCTTAACTCCTTCTGTCCTTCATCGTCACTCCTTCTGTCCTTCAGCGTCACACCTTCTGTCCTTCAGCATCACACCTTCTGTCCTTCATCGTCACACCTTCTGTCCTTAACTCCTTCTGTCCTTCAGCGTCACACCTTCTGTCCTTCAGCATCACACCTTCTGTCCTTCATTGTCACACCTTCTGTCCTTCATCGTCACACCTTCTGTCCTTCATCGTCACACCTTCTGTCCTTCATTGTCACACCTTCTGTCCTTTATCGTCACACCTTCTGTCCTTCAGCATCACACCTTCTGTCCTTAACTCCTTATGTCCTTCATCGTCACTCCTTCTGTCCTTCAGCGTCACTCCTTCTGTCCTTCAGCGTCACTCCTTCTGTCCTTAACTCCTTCTGTCCTTCATCGTCACTCCTTCTGTCCTTAACTCCTTCTGTCCTTCAGCGTCACACCTTCTGTCCTTCATCGTCACTCCTTCTGTCCTTCAGCATCACACCTTCTGTCCTTCATTGTCACACCTTCTGTCCTTCATTGTCACACCTTCTGTCCTTCATCGTCACACCTTCTGTCCTTCATCGTCACACCTTCTGTCCTTCATTGTCACACCTTCTGTCCTTTATCGTCACACCTTCTGTCCTTAACTCCTTATGTCCTTCATCGTCACTCCTTCTGTCCTTCACACCTTCTGTCCTTCAGCGTCACTCCTTCTGTCCTTCAGCGTCACTCCTTCTGTCCTTAACTCCTTCTGTCCTTCATCGTCACTCCTTCTGTCCTTAACTCCTTCTGTCCTTCAGCGTCACACCTTCTGTCCTTCACACCTTCTGTCCTTCAGCGTCACTCCTTCTGTCCTTCAGCGTCACTCCTTCTGTCCTTAACTCCTTCTGTCCTTCAGCGTCACTCCTTCTGTCCTTAACTCCTTCTGTCCTTCATCGTCACTCCTTCTGTCCTTAACTCCTTCTGTCCTTCAGCGTCACTCCTTCTGTCCATCACACCTTCTGTCCTTCATCGTCACTCCTTCTGTCCTTCAGCATCACACCTTCTGTCCTTCATTGTCACACCTTCTGTCCTTCATTGTCACTCCTTCTGTCCTTCATCGTCACACCTTCAGTCCTTCATCGTCACTCCTTCTGTCCTTCATCGTCACACCTTCAGTCCTTCAGCGTCACTCCTTCTGTCCTTCATCGTCACTCCTGTCCTTTAGTGTCACACCTTCTGTCCTTCATCGTCACACCTTCTGTCCTTCAGCGTCACTCCTTCTGTCCTTCAGCGTCACTCCTTCTGTCCTTAACTCCTTCTGTCCTTCATCATCACTCCTTCTGTCCTTCAGCGTCACTCCTTCTGTCCTTAACTCCTTCTGTCCTTCATCGTCACTCCTTCTGTCCTTCAGCGTCACTCCTTCTGTCCTTCACACCTTCTGTCCTTCATCGTCAATCCCTCTGTCCTTCAGCGTCACTCCTTCTGTCCTTCAGCGTCACTCCTTCTGTCCTTCAGCGTCACTCCTTCTGTCCTTAACTCCTTCTGTCCTTCATCATCACTCCTTCTGTCCTTCAGCGTCACTCCTTCTGTCCTTAACTCCTTCTGTCCTTCATCGTCACTCCTTCTGTCCTTAACTCCTTCTGTCCTTCAGCGTCACACCTTCTGTCCTTCACACCTTCTGTCCTTCAGCGTCACTCCTTCTGTCCTTCAGCGTCACTCCTTCTGTCCTTAACTCCTTCTGTCCTTCAGCGTCACTCCTTCTGTCCTTAACTCCTTCTGTCCTTCATCGTCACTCCTTCTGTCCTTAACTCCTTCTGTCCTTCAGCGTCACTCCTTCTGTCCATCACACCTTCTGTCCTTCATCGTCACTCCTTCTGTCCTTCAGCATCACACCTTCTGTCCTTCATTGTCACACCTTCTGTCCTTCATTGTCACTCCTTCTGTCCTTCATCGTCACACCTTCAGTCCTTCATCGTCACTCCTTCTGTCCTTCATCGTCACACCTTCAGTCCTTCAGCGTCACTCCTTCTGTCCTTCATCGTCACTCCTGTCCTTTAGTGTCACACCTTCTGTCCTTCATCGTCACACCTTCTGTCCTTCAGCGTCACTCCTTCTGTCCTTCAGCGTCACTCCTTCTGTCCTTAACTCCTTCTGTCCTTCATCATCACTCCTTCTGTCCTTCAGCGTCACTCCTTCTGTCCTTAACTCCTTCTGTCCTTCATCGTCACTCCTTCTGTCCTTCAGCGTCACTCCTTCTGTCCTTCACACCTTCTGTCCTTCATCGTCAATCCCTCTGTCCTTCAGCGTCACTCCTTCTGTCCTTCAGCGTCACTCCTTCTGTCCTTCAGCGTCACTCCTTCTGTCCTTAACTCCTTCTGTCCTTCATCATCACTCCTTCTGTCCTTCAGCGTCACTCCTTCTGTCCTTAACTCCTTCTGTCCTTCATCGTCACTCCTTCTGTCCTTCAGCGTCACTCCTTCTGTCCTTCACACCTTCTGTCCTTCATCGTCAATCCCTCTGTCCTTCAGCTTCACACCTTCTGTCCTTCACACCTTCTGTCCTTCAGCGTCACTCCTTCTGTCCTTCGTCAATCCCTCTGTCCTTCAGCGTCACTCCTTCTGTCCTTCAGCGTTACTCCTTCTGTCCTTCATCGTCAATCCCTCTGTCCTTCAGCTTCACTCCTTCTGTCCTTAACTCCTTCTGTCCTTCATCATCACTCCTTCTGTCCTTCAGCGTCACTCCTTCTGTCCTTAACTCCTTCTGTCCTTCAGCGTCACACCTTCTGTCCTACATCGTTACTCCTTCTGTCCTTCACACCTTCTGTCCTTCAGCGTCACTCCTTCTGTCCTTCATCGTCACACCTTCAGTCCTACATCGTTACTCCTTCTGTCCTTCACACCTTCTGTCCTTCAGCGTCACTCCTTCTGTCCTTCATCATCACTCCTTCTGTCCTACATCGTTACTCCTTCTGTCCTTCACACCTTCTGTCCTTCAGCGTCACTCCTTCTGTCCTTCATCGTCACACCTTCAGTCCTTCATCGTCACTCCTTCTGTCCTTCAGCGTCACACCTTCAGTCCTTCATCGTCACACCTTCTGTCCTTCAGCGTCACACCTTCAGTCCTTCATCGTCACTCCTTCTGTCCTTCAGCGTCACTCCTTCAGTCCTTCATCGTCACTCCTTCTGTCCTTCATCGTCACTCCTTCTGTCCTTCATCGTCACACCTTCAGTCCTTCATCGTCACTCCTTCTGTCCTTCAGCGTCACACCTTCAGTCCTTCATCGTCACTCCTTCTGTCCTTCAGCGTCACTCCTTCAGTCCTTCATCGTCACTCCTTCTGTCCTTCATCGTCACACCTTCAGTCCTTCAGCGTCACTCCTTCTGTCCTTCATCGTCACTCCTGTCCTTTAGTGTCACTCCTTCTGTCCTTCATCGTCACACCTTCTGTCCTTCAGCGTCACTCCTTCTGTCCTTCAGCGTCACTCCTTCTGTCCTTCAGCGTCACTCCTTCTGTCCATCAGTGTCACTCCTTCTGTCCAAATTTCAAGTCAATCATTCATAGTTGTTAAAGTGGGCTTTCATAACTGAGGGGGCGCTATCGAGCTCTCTTTCCAGACGTTGTCAGATTGTGTTTGTAATGTCGGTTCATCCCAAGAACCTCAAAAGAATAATAACAATAAAGCATCAAATAACAACATCCCCTCTGACTACCTCAGTGCCCAATAATAATAATGATCATAGCAGTAGGTGTCGGGCAGGACCAGGGTCCAGATAAAACCAGGACCAGGGTCCAGATAAAACCAGGATCCATGTGAGAAGAAGAAGCAGAGTTATTAATGTGAATTCATTCAGTTCTTCTCTCCTCCAGCTCGAACTCCTCCCAGGACATCGGAGCCGTTTCCTGCTCCTCCAGAGGACGGTGAGTCCTTCAGGGCTTCATCACTTCTATTAAAGACTGCATTCACACCTGAAACCAGTTTATTTCTGCTCTATGCAGTAGTAGCTACTCTGTTCTCTACCTGTTCATGTACTCTGTTCTCTACCTGTTCAGGTACTCTGTTCTCTACCTGTTCAGGTACTCTGTTCTCTACCTGTTCAGCTACTCTGTTCTCTACCTGTTCAGCTACTCTGTTCTCTACCTGTTCAGGTACTCTGTTCTCTACCTGTTCAGGTACTCTGTTCTCTACCTGTTCAGCTACTCTGTTCTCTACCTGTTCAGGTACTCTGTTCTCTACCTGTTCAGGTACTCTGTTCTCTACCTGTTCAGGTACTCTGTTCTCTACCTGCTCAGGTACTCTGTTCTCTACCTGTTCAGGTGCTCTGTTCTCTACCTGTTCAGCTACTCTGTTCTCTACCTGTTCAGGTACTCTGTTCTCTACCTGCTCAGGTGCTCTGTTCTCTAC
Organism: Cyclopterus lumpus; assembly: GCF_009769545.1. Taxonomy (NCBI): domain Eukaryota; kingdom Metazoa; phylum Chordata; class Actinopteri; order Perciformes; family Cyclopteridae; genus Cyclopterus; species Cyclopterus lumpus. Next base: position 31,176,556 of record NC_046968.1, read on the forward strand.
CTGTTCAGCTACTCTGTTCTCTACCTGTTCAGGTACTATGTTCTCTACCTGTTCAGGTGCTCTGTTCTCTACCTGTTTGGGTTCTCTACCTGATGGACATCAGGAGTCTTGCAGTATTCTTGTTTCTTTGAGTGATGGAGGACAAAGTAAAGACCGTTTTCTTCTCCTCAGACACTATATTAGCCATCGGCCGTCAGCTGAAGGACATGATATCTGCTTTTCCTGAGAAGCAGCAGGTCAGTGAACGCAGCATCAGTCTGTGAGACATTAAATAGTCATGTGACCAAACAAGTGTGTGTGTGTGTGTGTGTGTTTAAGGCTCCTCCCCTGGCCTCCTCCACACCGGTCCAGAGGGTGGAGCCTATAGTAGTTTCTTGTGAAAAGCGTCCGGCCCCCCCAGCCTCCGCCCCCCCAGCCTCCGCCCCCCATCCTCAGAATCTCGTCACTGCGGTCAAGTCCAAACCTAAAATCATCCCGAGCTCCAGGAATGAGCCCATCGGGCTGAACGTGGCCGACTTCCTGCCGGTGAGTTCCTCTAAACATGAGACCATGAGGGATGTAGTCATGTAACAGTCAGGGTTGATGCAAACTACATGTCCCAGGATGCATCAGTAACAGGCTGCATGATGTTTCACTCCCTCAATCAAACTACAGATAAATAATGTGTGTGTGTGTGTGTGTGTGTGTTAGTCGTCCCCTAACAACAGGGGCGGGGCTCTGAGTGATGAGGAGTCTCTGTCTCAGCTGAAAAAGGGTCATGACACCATGTGTGTGATGCTGCGCAGCCGGCACAAGAACCTGGAGACGGTCCGGTCCGTGTGGGCCAGGGAGGACATCAAGGTGAGCCTGTGTGGGGGGGGCCCCAGAGACCCTGTCCTTAGGGGGTCAGGGGTATAGAAACACGGGTCTGGTTGGCCTTGTCGGACCCTCAGCGTTCATATCTGTATTAATATTGATAGCCTTGGTCTCTGCAGAGCGCGCTGGCCGCGGCCGTCTCCATGAACGACCTCTCTATCGTGGTGGACATCCTGAACATCATCAACCTGCAGCCGTGAGTCCAGATTACTGAATACTGAGGAGTCAGAGTAGTGAGGGAGGAGTCAGCAGGCAGTGAGGGAGGAGTCAGCAGGCAGTGAGGGAGGAGTCAGGCGGCAGTGAGGAAGGAGTCAGGCCAGTGAGGAAGGAGTCAGCAGGCAGTGAGGGAGGAGTCAGCAGGCAGTGAGGGAGGAGTCAGCAGGCAGTGAGGAAGGAGTCAGCAGGCAGTGAGGAAGGAGTCAGCAGCCAGTGAGGAAGGAGTCAGCAGGCAGTGAGGAAGGAGTCAGAAGGCAGTGAGGGAGGAGTCAGAAGGCAGTGAGGGAGGAGTCAGCAGGCAGTGAGGAAGGAGTCAGAAGGCAGTGAGGGAGGAGTCAGAAGGCAGTGAGGGAGGAGTCAGCAGGCAGTGAGGGAGGAGTCAGCAGGCTGTGAGGGAGGAGTCAGCAGGCAGTGAGGAAGGAGTCAGCAGGCAGTGAGGAAGGAGTCAGCAGGCAGTGAGGGAGGAGTCAGCAGGCAGTGAGGGAGGAGTCAGCAGGCAGTGAGGGAGGAGTCAGAAGGCAGTGAGGAAGGAGTCAGCAGGCAGTGAGGGAGGAGCCTCAGCAGGCAGTGAGGGAGGAGTCAGAAGGCAGTGAGGAAGGAGTCAGAAGGCAGTGAGGGAGGAGTCAGCAGGCAGTGAGGGAGGAGTCAGAAGGCAGTGAGGAAGGAGTCAGAAGGCAGTGAGGGAGGAGTCAGCAGGCAGTGAGGGAGGAGTCAGAAGGCAGTGAGGAAGGAGTCAGAAGGCAGTGAGGGAGGAGTCAGCAGGCAGTGAGGGAGGAGTCAGCAGGCAGTGAGGGAGGAGTCAGCAGGCAGTGAGGAAGGAGTCAGCAGGCAGTGAGGGAGGAGTCAGCAGGCAGTGAGGGAGGAGTCAGAAAAGTGAGGGAGGAGTCAACAGGCAGTCAGTAAGTCTGATAAGATGTCAAACATTAATAATTTCAACAATATTGTTTCAGGTCGCTATGGAAACTTGACCTGTGCACAACGATTCTTCCACAGATTGACCAACTGCTCCACAGTAAATATGAGAGGTGAACTCATCAATCAGTTGATGTATTGTTTTATCTGAATGTCAGAAGACAAACAACAGAGTGTGTGTGTGTGTGTGTGTGTGTGTGTGTGTGTGTGTGTGTGTGTGTGTGTGTGTGTGTGTGTGTGTGTGTGTGTGTGTGTGTGTGTGTGTGTGTGTGTGTGTGTGTGTGTGTGTGTGTGTGTGTGTGTGTGTGTGTGTGTGTGTGTGTGTGTGTGTGTGTGTGTGTGTGTGTGTGTGTGTGTGTGTGTGTGTGTGTGTGTGTGTGTAGCTACATCCAGACTGGCTGTACGTCTCTGAAGCTCATCATGAAACATTTCTGGATGCTGATCTCCGACACGCTGAAGGCGACGCCGTCTGTGGGCGTGGACATCACACGAGAGGAGCGGTGAGTCGTCACAGGAAGTCCTGCGTCACGTGACCAGCTAGTCACGTGACATGAATATTGATGAAGGTGATGTCTGACCCTCAGGCACCAGAAGTGCAGAGCGTGCTGTAAGCAGCTGAAGAACCTGAGCCACCTGGTGAAGAACAAGGCGGCGCAGGTCGGTCGTCATGGCAGCGCCTTCAGAGAGCTGCAGCTGCTCATGGCGCCGCTCGACGACTCCCTCTGAGGACATCAGGAGCTTATTTACAGCTTCACAGATCCTCCAGAAGCCTCCCTGTTCTCTAAGGAACCCCCTTCAGAGAAGAACCACCTCATTGGAAGCGTTCTGGTTGCTCACCGTTCTGGTTGCTTAGCATAAAGGCATGTCTGCTGGATTCACCCCCTCATTGTTGACTTATTCCTTTTGTCCAGATGAAACTATCATTTGCAGATTATTTACTAGTAAACCCATCGTCCTTTTTAGACTGAAATTTGTTGTTACTGTTTATTTAAATAAAGTTGAAAGATACACTTTAATGTATTTATTCATCTCATGAACACAAAGGCGAGCAGGCTAGAGAGATAAAGATGTACATGAACCATGTAGCTTTATGTATGTACTTTAAGAGCTTTAAGTACATCTACTTAAAGCTCTTAAAGTACATTAAAGTACATCTACTTAAAGCTCTTAAAGTACCCCAAAGCCCTTGAACCTTAAAGCTCCTTCAAACTCTCTAATGCTGGTTGAACAAGAGAAATCAGTCAGTAAGTGGACATCGTAAGCGTGGTTTAAAAAAAACAACCACATATGGCACAAAGACAGGACAACATCACCCTCTCACCAAAGTCTCACGCCGTGTGTGTGTGTGTGTGTGTGTGTGCAAACATTAGCGAGTTATGTGTACAGAAATGATTTGTCTAACTCGGCCTCTTCTTCGGATCCAGTGATGTTGAATCTTACCAAACCCTCCAACAGCTGTAGCTGCTCTAACAGAACCATTTGATATGTCGGGGGCCGTTTGGAGTGCTGTGGTGATCCACTTCAGGCATAACCAATGTATCATAACTGTCTGATACAGGGGATGCAGCAGATCCACATGAGGCCATCACTACTATCGCCATGACGATGGAAGGGAACACACATGTCTTTACGCCTTTCCACTTACGACCATATTATTTAACCAATCGTTCCGGGGGGTGTCTCTGCCTGAGTGGACCTTGTTCAGGCCGTCCGAGGCCTTAGTGAAAGATCCATCTGTGTCATAGTGAGTCGGTACTACAACCTTCTTTATTGGCCTCAGAGCGAGGACCATTCTGTAGTCTGGTTTTCCAGGTTTAGGAACCGGACTAATAGGCGTATTCCAGGGGACCTCGTTCTCTCCAGTACACCTGCTTTCAACAGTCCTTCTATCATCTTAGAAATCCCTACAGTCTGCTCCATCCTTCAGGGATACTGGTGACGATGAATTGGAACCGTCCCGGGTTTCAACTCCATCTCAACGGGGGCCATCGGAGTCAGTCCCACATCAGCTCCCCCTTCCGTCTGGAAATAAGCCTAGCATGTTGTCAGTGTCCCCGTGATCAGTGTTTTCTCTACCATGTGTGTCTCTGGGACTAACTGGACCTCCCATGTGTGTGCACTTCTGTACATGTTCTCAGATGGGGAGTAATGCATGTTTTTATTCTGTATGGACACCCAGTCCGTGGCCTCAATCCCTGCTTTCACCATTGGGCCCATGTTCTTTGCTCCGCCCCCTCTGGACCAACACTGTGGTGTGTGGGGCTGAGGTGTCAACTCTACAGCTGCTCCTCCTTGCTTCCCTGCATAGACTTCCTGAGCCTTCACAGTTGGGTTTCCATGACCCTCACTCTCATGGTCCAGGCCTTCCCACAGGATCTCATGATGTTCTTCTTGATCAGGGAGTAGTTAAAGGTACAGTGTTGTTGGGGCCCCTGGTGGTGAGGATGCAGGACCTTGAACCAAGGTCCCCATTGCTGGATGGTGTCATGCAGAGGTGTGATGTCATAATCATCCACTCTGTCCCCCCCAGACCTCCGCTTCTTTTCCAAGTGTCTCTTTAGTCCCCAGTTGAATCATCTGGTGACTGCTGTAGTGTGGTGTGGCACATTTTTGCTGGGTGGACACAGGTCAGCGTCAGCCATTGGATCTGGGCACCCCTATAACATGGTGTCTGGTCTGGGGCCTGGTGCCATGGACCACTATTGCCTTGTGGCTGTGTGTTGGGTGCCTGTTGGGTGCTTGTTGGGGCGTGGATAGACATTATGGGAGTACTGAGGCGGTTCTGACTGAGACCGCTAACCCTGTGGCGGATAAGCCTGACCAGTTAAAACAGTGATTAAGTCTACCTCTAAAGCCTCCGTTGCCCCCACCGCTACCCCTAACTCCCCAAGGAGATACTTGAACAGTGTGAGGGGGGGCTCAGCCTTAGGGGGCAGGAAGCACAGCGAAGGAGGCAGGGCCAATGAGGCAGGAGGCAATGCCCAGACCAAGGTGAAGGGGCAGGGCCAAGGAGCCAGGACCGGCTCCAGACACCTCCAGGTCCAATGGACCCTATGAGGTGAGAAGGCACAAAGACTCCGGGGAGGAAGCAGAGTTAATAAGGTGCAATGCAGAGATGTAAATTCATCCATAAGGAGAGGGAGGAGCTCACTGAGCAGTGTTAGCAAAGACACATTAACAATATCCAGCAGAGAGGTGCCAATTAAAGGCAACACGTCTTTAAGCAGCCTCGTTGGGATGGGGTCTAAGAGACAGGTAGACGGTTTAGAAGTAGAAACCAAATGGGCTGTGTATTAATCCAAGGTCATCTACATGTGTACACCCCACCAAACTCACCACCACATTTTTTTACCAGGCTTGCTGAATTGACCTCTTCTTGTACATGTCTAAATATCATTATTGGGGAGATTGGAACTATATCTTAAACTCAAATCTAGATAGATCTCTCCAGGCTAAACGTCTCAGTCAGAGTTCTAAAACTATTGTCAAAATAATGAATGAAAGGGGATGGGTGGACATATGGCCCCACAATAAAAGACTTTACTCAAACCCCCATAACTCTTACTCTGGCTAGATTACTTCATTATCCCACATCTCAGACCCAATTACTCTCATTCTAACTTTACAAAGCCCGGTACACAACTATAGATGTAATAAGGTAAATTTATCAGGAAATGGTAAATTAATGACAATGACTCTGTAAATCCCTCAATACTCTGGGAAACTACTAAAGTATATTTGAGGGGCTAATTATTTCATTTTGTAGTGGAAAGAAGAGGAAACTTCTATTTGAACAGAAAAACCTGGAAGCAGAATTATTAAGTTGTGAACAGAAACACAAACAATATTCAACTAAAGAAAACTATGAACAAATGATTGTTGTAAGGTCTGCTCTTAATACTTTAATATCCCAACAAGTCGAGAAAGTATTATTTTCTAAAAAAGCAAAAGCTGCATGAATATGGAAACAAACCAGGTAATTTACTTTCAAAACTTTTAAGTAATCAAAATAGCCATAATTCGGTCTCTTGTCTGAAAGACATGAACGGAATACGTTGTTTTAAGTCTGAGGAGATTAATGCCATATTTACCAATTACTATAAATTATTATATACATCAGAAATACATAAAAGTGACTCAAATAAACGGCTACTTGGAACATTTAAACCTACCACAAGCTAATGAGCAACAACAGGCTTTAAATAAGCCAATTACATGTGCAGAGATACAGGAAGCTACCGATGACATCCCCTCTGATAAAGCAGGTGGCTTTCCTCCAGAAATATATGAAGAATTTAAAGATATTTTCACTCCACTCTTAAGTAAAATGTACGAATATTCCTCCTTGAATAAAAAACTACCTGAATCAACACAGACGGCTGCAATTACCTGAATACCAAAGCCAGGGAAAAACCCAGAAGAACCTTCTTCATATTACATTTCATGTCATTTAGCTGACGCTTTTATCCAAAGCGACTTACAATAAGTGCATTAAACCATGAGTCCAAACTCAGAACAACAAGAATCAAGAAAGTACAATTTCTTCAATAACGTTAAACTACAAAGTGCTATCAGTAAGAGACATTTAAGTGCTACTAAAGTGCTAAACAACAAAGTGCTATCAGTAAGAGACATTTAAGTGATACTAAAGTGCTAAACAACAAAGTGCTATCAGTAAGAGACATTTAAGTGCTACTAAAGTGTTAAAATACAAAGTGCTATCAGTAAGAGACATTTAAGTGCTACTAAAGTGTTAAAATACAAAGTGCTATCAGTAAGAGACATTTAAGTGCTACTAAAGTGCTAAACAACAAAGTGCTATTGGTAAGGGACATTTAAGTGCTCCTACGGCATTTAAGTGCTACCTATTCAAGGTGTAGTCACTAAGATGTGTTTTTAGTCTGTAGAGACTTCCTGTCCTGATGTCAATGGGGAGCTCGTTCCACCAATGAGGAGCCAGAACAGCAAACAGTCTGACTTTGTTGAGTGTTTAGCTCCAAGTGAAGTTTGCAATGCGTGGAAAACAAAATATTAGCCAAGCTCTTAGCTAAAAGACTCGACCCTTTCATCCCCACCATCATGATCAAACAGGATTTGTGCAAGGTCGTCACTCTTATACTTATTGGGGGTCATTCAACAGTCCAAAAACAATCTATGGTAGTCTCCTTGAAGCATACGATCAACATATAAACATAAACACATTACATGAATATGACAATGTATGAATGGAACTCCAATCCATGAAACAGAAGGAGGTAGAGAGGAGGGGGGCGGGGCATCAGCAGGGCCAATGGGAGGCCGGTTCACCAGCATCAGACACCTCCAGGTCCAATGGACCCTATGAGACGTCAGATGACAGATCTAATATTCACACTAGTCCACATTTAATTCTCCTGTTTTGTTGCACTGTTGTTAACTTTTATGAGATTATTTCGTATGACTCCTCTACCCGTACTAAAGAATATCACACAATTAGCTTGGTTAAGCTGAAACAGAGAACATACGCTATCAGAGAGCAGACACGCTGGCAACAGGAAGTGATGCAATACGCTTACCGGAATACGTCAGCACGTAACGGGCTTTAGTGAGACGTCCCTTCAGGAGAACCGGTCCTGAAAAGAACCGAAAGACCAACTGCTCCTTTAATTATCTCACACGGAGGCGACAGTTAAATGTTTGTTTTGGATGTTTATTTAATAAAAAGGGAATACAAAAGAAATCAAACTGGAGAAATCTCAAGCAGAGACAAAGCTAATTATATATATATATATATATATATATATATATATATATATATATATATATATATATGAGATCATCAGGTCGTTCCTGTTCCTACCACTACAGAGGTCAAAGGTCACCTGTGGCGTCCTAGAGGTGACGAGCCGACAGCAGGAGAACGACGAGGAGAAGCAGTCAAAGAAAGTGAAGCTCCATCAGTATGAAGAATTAAAAACAGAAGAAGAGCATCAAAAGCTGTCCTCGTATTGCTCTCTTCCTATTGGACAGCTCGTACCGGGGGCTGCCCTGATTGGATAAAGGAGGACCGCAAGGATATTAAAAAACTACAGAAGAGGATTTAAAACTTGATGAAATGAGAATAATATGTTCAAATGTTCATCTCAAAAGTTTAAGATGAGCTCTTTTCACATGGTCAGCATCCTCACCAGGAAATAAACATAAATATATAACCATATTATGCATATATTATGATTCAACCACATCTGGAACTGTGTTTAAATCTCAAGGTTTAAAGTGCAACTTTACAAAAACAATAAAAGAAATACTGTGATTGGAAGTGGAATACTGTTATGAAGGTGTTCAGTCCTTCAGGGTCCTCTAGGGGTCCAGGTGATCCTCATTGAAGTCCTTTTACATCTTTCAATGTTCATCCTCATTGAAGAGGTTGGTCCATGTCGGTATGAGAGGTCGCTACAGAAAGTCCCATCAGGCTTTGCTTCTTCTTCCCCTTCAGTCAGAGCTGAGGGATCAAACCACCGAGGCGGGTTGGACCTCCACAACGGTCTCCAGGTCCCTCAAGTCGTCAGCTTCAGTCGTCCTGTATAGAAAACCAGACCGTCAGTCATGTGACCGTCAGTCATGTGACCGTCACACTGTGGGACCGTCAGTCATGTGACCGTCAGTCATGTGACCGTCACACTGTGGGACTGTGGGATCTATAAATAAACATAAATATATATTATATAAGTATAAATATCTTATAAATATATATCTATAACTATAAATACATCTTAAATATATATTATGTATTATAAACAACTACAGACCTGAAGTCAACAACTACAGACCTGAAGTCAACAAACACAGACCTGAAGTCAACAACTACAGACCTGAAGTCAACAACCACAGACCTGAAGTCAATAACTACAGACCTGAAGTCAACAACTACAGACCTGAAGTCAACAACTACAGACCTGAAGTCAACAACCACAGACCTGAAGTCAATAACTACAGACCTGAAGTCAACAACTACAGACCTGAAGTCAACAACTACAGACCTGAAGTCAATAACAACAGACCTGAAGTCAACAACTACAGACCTGAAGTCAACAACTACAGACCTGAAGTCAACAACTACAGACCTGAAGTCAATAACAACAGACCTGAAGTCAACAACTACAGACCTGAAGTCAACCACTACAGACCTGAAGTCAACAAACACAGACCTGAAGTCAATAACTACAGACCTGAAGTCAATAACTACATACCTGAAGTCAACAACTACAGACCTGAAGTCAACAACTACAGACCTGAAGTCAACAACTACAGACCTGAAGTCAACAAACACAGACCTGAAGTCAACAAACACAGACCTGAAGTCAACAAATACAGACCTGAAGTCAATAACTACAGACCTGAAGTCAACAACTACAGACCTGAAGTCAATAACTACAGACCTGAAGTCAACAACTACAGACCTGAAGTCAATAACTACAGACCTGAAGTCAACAACTACAGACCTGAAGTCAACAACTACAGACCTGAAGTCAATAACTACAGACCTGAAGTCAATAACTACAGACCTGAAGTCAACAACTACAGACCTGAAGTCAACAACTACAGACCTGTCTCTCTCCTCCCCTTCCTTTCCAAAACTCTAGAGCGAGCTATCTTTAACCAAGTCTCCTCCTTTCTCCACAGTAACAACCTTCTAGACCCCCACCAGTCTGGATTCAAGGCCACTCAACAGAGACTGCCCTCCTTGCTGTCTCTGAGCAGCTTCACACTGCTAGAGCAGCCTCTCTCTCCTCTGTCCTCATCCTTCTAGACCTTTCCGCTGCCTTTGACACAGTGAACCACCAGATCCTCATGTCCTCCCTCCAGGACCTGGTATCTCAGGCTCTGCTCTCACTCTTCTCATCCTACCTGTGTCTGAGCCTTGTCCTCTGACTACTGGGGTCCCTCAGGGTTCAGTCCTTGGTCCTCTTCTCTTCTCTCTGTACACCAACTCTCTCGGCTCTGTCATTCTCTCTCATGGCTTCACCTACCACAGCTATGCTGACGACACCCAACTGATCCTCTCGTTTCCCCAATCTGAAACACAGGTAGCAGCACGAATCTCTGCCTGTCTGATTGACATCTCTCAGTGGATGTCTGTCTGACATCTCTCAGTGGATGTCTGACTGACATCTCTCAGTGGATGTCTGACTGACATCTCTCAGTGGATGTCTGACTGACATCTCTCAGTGGATGTCTGACTGACATCTCTCAGTGGATGTCTGATTGACATCTCTCAGTGGATGTCTGTCTGACATCTCTCAGTGGTTGTCTGATTGACATCTCTCAGTGGATGTCCGCTCACCACCTGAAAATTAACCCAGACAAGACTGAACTTCTCCTCCTTCCAGGAAAAGGTTCTCCCACCACGGCCTGTCTATCACCTTCAACAACTCAGTGTTGGCTCCGCCCCCGACTGCCAGGAACCTCGGTGTGACACCTGTCAGTCAACTCTCCCTGACTGCCAACATTACCACAACAACACGCTCCTGTAGGTACATGCTGTACAACATCAGGAGAATACGACCTCTTCTCACTCAGAAGGCGGCACAGGTTCTGGTCCAGGCTCTGGTCCAGGTTCTGGTCCAGGTTCTGGTCCAGGTTCTGGTCCAGGTTCTGGTCCAGGCTCTGGTCATCTCACGGCTAGACTACAGTAACTCCTCCTTCAGGTCTACCTGCTAATGCCATTCGACCTCTACAGCTCATCCAGAATGCA